>NC_080581.1:82690199-82992704 GCF_029962835.1 Magnolia sinica
GATGACACAACACAGTGGACATGGTAAGGCCATGTCATCGCAACGTGACAATTGGCTCACCACGAAAATCACCACAACAAGTCAATGAAGTTCATAGCGTACAACTGGCTCATCAGTACCACAAACATCACCACCTTTATCACTCTGGCCAATTGCTCGACCAATGCTAAGGTTCTTCATTACATTAAATAAGACATAAATAGACTCTTTCACCATATATCATTCCCCAAAACCTTATGATCATCACCTTAGTAAGCTCAGTTCTTCCACTTCAACTGTTATCAGCCATTGGATAGACTGCAGAAACCCTTACCAATCCATTTGGAACAATTTGGACTCTAATGTTGGATATTTGGACGGTCCCTCTATATCAGGTAGAAGTATTGACCATGCAACACACAAGGAACCACTTGAATACCAATAAGTGTAGCAGGAAATAGAAAGAAGAATGGAGAACCACAAAAAGTGAATTAGGAATGTCCATATCAGAATGGACAGATCACACACCCAGAAGGGGAAACACTCTCTCTAAGCATAAACTCTTATTAATATTTTTTTTAAAGGTTTAAATATACATGAAAGTTATAAACCCAATTTCTTAACTGTGTAACAATAAGATCCTAACTTTTAAGTCCGCAGGACTCATAAAGCAACCTACAAACCGTAGCTTTCAAGAACCTTATAGACCTACTACACACCAAAAGAGATTCAAAATTTGTGTCAAACTTCTCATGCAACCAAGATCTTCTAGAACTTCCCAAATAATGATATAACAAAAGAACCAAGGATGTGTCTAGAAGTTAATGTATTTGAAATTAGGCAATAATGACCATTTAGTGAAATTTGGTATGGAGAGGCATTCACTTACTAGACATAGTTTGACCCATAAACAAGCTGAAATGAGCCTTTCGAAAAAGCACCAAGACTTTTGAGTGAAACAGTGGTAACTGGTATTTTGGACTCTTTTTTTACAAACTGGACCTCTAAAACACCTTGATTGAATGAATTCAACCGGCAAATAACGTTAATATACATACTACCTATGCCACGCCACTTTTATAACTTCTCTACGCCACTTTTATAACTTCTCTACCGGTGTCTAGAATTTTGAATGATTCTATGTCATCATTAGTCACTTAATGGACCTGTCACACACCAAGGACATCTCATAACCTAAGAAATACACAGATCATGGTATGGTCGTAACGTGCTCGATAGTAGTCCGAATTGCCTAAGATCATTGAAAAGCAAAGTCTGACCCTCCAGTAGGGATCCATCATGATGAAATGGGTTACACAAAAATAACAAAGGAAGATTGATTGGGCTTCCACACGATATGGTTTAGGCCCATCTTGGACTACAGCATCATGTCAACTGATCAAAATATTCCCAACACTGACGATACACAAAAAACATAAAGGGCAGAGGTCTGCTAAACGATCCAACACATGTACATAAGGATGCCCATCTAGCCAATGTCATGTATGCCAACATGCAACATGGCTATTAGATCCAAGCCATCAGTCGCCGGTGACCCACCATGCCACCGATGCCACAGCTGGAAAATTATACTGGTCTAATGATCAGGTGGGCCACAGTTTTCTTCTAATAAAAAGAATGGAAAAGTTGAAAAGGTTAGCCCATTTCTTTAAGGGGTGCGCTCGGGTGGTACCAGACAGATGCATGGCCCTTGATGTGCATAAAGGCCATGTATATCAGATCTGTCACTCTATATTACCCCCGGCGCTAAAAACCAGACTGATCCAACAAACAAGTGGTCCACAACACAGGAAACAATATGGGAGGGGACACCCGCACTTGATTTACACAGCATCCCACATGAATCTCAAAACAGTGTGGTTTTCAGCCTAACCCTTCATCCAGACCAGATGACTGGTCTGAATGGCCTGGATCTTTTATACACAACACGGTGGCACACTCACAAAGCAAGGGTATGCGTTCCCCTTCCATCTCGATCCCCGTGGGGTGGCCCACCTGATGATGGGTAACGTGTGCTAGCATGTATGACGGACGGCGTCATGTGGGACCCTAGAAATGAAGCAAGATCAACGATGCAAAAACAAAATTAAAACCAGATAAATTAAAAGCTCAACACCGAACCATAACTCCACCACACCTACCACATCAACAAAACCAGATAAAAAAATGGAGAAGAAAAGGGATTCAAACCCTAGAAAGGAAATCAGAAAAGAAAAAAAAAAAAAAAAAAAACCCCAAATTAAAAGGGAAACCCATAATCTGACCCAATCAACCAAAGGAAACGAAATAAAAGCAGGAAATAAATATGCTATTAGGAACCCTAGATATGCAACAGCATCAGCTGAAACTAACCCATGCTCGTATCTTTTGCAAGACCTCCGATGAAAATCTTCCTGCAACAGTAAAATAAATCAGAATATACAAGATCATACATATAGAAAACAGAAGATTCAAGGAAAAAAAAATGACCCTGGGCTCGCTCCTTCGCCCGTCTTCGAATCGTTCGATTTCGAACCCATATCGCCTGAGAGAGAGAGAGAGAGAGAGAGAGAGAGAGAGAGAGAGAGGGCGGGGGGAGGGCGAAACTAGGTTTAGGGTTGGCGTCGAGAGAGAGGAAAGTAGGGTTAGGGTTGGCGTGAAGAAAGACGAGCGTTCGAGATGCGAGCTACGAAAGCTTTCCACCCTCCACACGAACCTTTATTAACCCGCAGGCACGTATGCAAACGCAACACGTGTTTAGCATATCGCTACCGGGACGCGGATTCCCTGCGCTGAGATGCTAGGTGGGGCCCACCGTGTTGTTTGTTAGAAATCCACACCGTCCATCCGTTTTGAGATCTCCTTCTAGTACATGCGGCTAAAACTGAGATGGATCCAAAACTAAAGTGGACCGCAGGAGAGGGAAAACATTCCCACCAGGACTGTTTATAACGTCATTCCCACAACACGTACATCCTCTTGTACGGCGCACTTGATTTTTGAATCGCCTTATTTTTTAGTGTCTTAAAGTGATCTCTCAAAATGGATGAATGGCGTGGATTTCTCACAAAAATCGCGGTGGGCACCACTAAGCATCCCCGCAGCAACTGGGTGCAAATGCTTTGCTGGAAATCCGCGTCCGTGTTGGAGTTGGCGTTCCCATGTGAACAATGGACTTGCCTCATCGATACGTGAGATGGCAAATGAACATAACATGGGCTTAAGATTTTTTAACGATGAATGTTCCATTACTACTTTTTTCTGGAACATGGTTTGCCTAGATTTGGATCTTCTTTCTTTTTTTGAACACATTAAAATAACCATCCAAAATGCATGGAAGGCATTGATCAAATGCACAACATTGTGAGGCCAAGAGAGCACCATACAATAGTGACCTCGCTATCGGCTATGCAATCATCAAAGTCAATGTTGTTGCCTAGTATCTTAAATCTTTTTATAACAGAGCCCATCCTCTAGCAGATGTCGTTGCCAACAAATGCTCAATCCCATTAAGAAAATTTTTAAAATCTATATTGATTGTTGAATAATTTGCAATTGATACTTGATGGTATTGAGGATTCTTCGATGTTGTCGATTGGTTCTCGATGTATGTTGATGCCATCGAACGTAACATTGAATGCGCGCAGAATTGCGAAAGTGCACAATTAATTTTCCATTTTGATTGCGATAATATATATATTGAGTGTAATCGGGATCAGGATAATGGTTAGCGTTCTTTAAACATGCTTAAGGGTTTAAGAATGATTTTGAAGGGAAAAAAACTTAAACTTTTCTTCTTAAAGCTTTGATCAGTAAAGTTTTCATATCTTGTAATTTCGTTACTCATTGTGCATTATAACTTTGTGGCATGGTGTTTTTCGAAAGGATTTTTCCACATAAATTCGGATTACCTTCTTCGTTGGAAATGTTTGTGTGATGGGGATTATCTTGTTCTATTCCTCTCAATGTGCTTCCGTGAGTCCCAACAAATTGTAACTCGGGTTAGACTAGGTGGCTATCCCTCGAAAGTGGATTGCCCGTTGAAGGCGTGATGAGTAAACTCAATGTGGCTCACCCAATCTATATATATTATCCATGTCATCCATCTGTATTTCTATATCATTTTATGGCATGAACCCAAAATTAAACCATATTTAGATCTCAAGTAGATCATGGCACGAGAAACAAAGGGGGAAATGATTTCTACCGTTGAAAGCTTCATAGACCCCACATTGATATTTATTTATCATCCAACTTGTTCATGAGTTCATGCCAACATGGACAAAGGGAAAAGATAAATATTAGCTTGATTTAAAAATTCTATGACCCTCGAAAATTTTCAATGGCATGTGCACCCAATTCAATCATTTCATGTGAAGTGGTCTATTTGAGTTTTGGATATGCTTTAAATTTGTGATTATGTATTAAAATCAATTATTAAAACATACAAACATAATGGAGACACATACATCACTGTGGTCCCAAAATGTTCACTCATACACACTAAAGAGCATTGAGTTACTTAGTACGCATTTGGCTTCCTGCTCCCCCTAAGAAGTAGATTGGGTGTTATCCTCAACGTGAGGCCCACCTTGATGATATTTTGCACATCCATGCCGTACATCCATTTCTTTGAACCATTTTATGACATGGTCCCAAATATTATGCAGATCCAAATCTCAAGTGGACCACACTGAAGGAAACAGTGCTGATTGAGTGCCTCGCCATTAAAAATTCTAAAGATCCTATTAAAGTTTTCATAATGCTTATTTGAATTCCAATATGCCGATAACGTCTAAAAGATATGAATGAAAGACAAATACAAAAATTAGATTGATCTAAAACTTGGCCCATAAAAAAATTAATGGTCGTACATCAATGTTTCCAGTGGTATGGTCCACCTTAGATTTGGATCTTCTTAAGGTTTTAGATCACATCCTAAAATATGATAAAAAAGCATATGGACAGCATGGATGTATATCAAATATATCAAGGTAGGCTCTACATAGTTAGGGACCCGTTATGATGTTTGTGTGAAATCTACTATGCCCATGATTATTCGAGCCCGACAAAAAATAAGATAGATAAAAAACTCAAATAGGCAACAGTAGAGAAAACAACGGGGATTCAATGACCAATGGCAGATAATTAGTACGGCTACAAAAGTTAATGACATCATAAGATATTTGGATAGCATATAAACATCAAGGTGGCGTCTAGGAAAGTTTTAATGGTAGGAACTTATTTTCCCAAATTCTCTTCTCATGCGGCCCGCTTAAGTTTTGGATACACCTCTTTTCTTCTTTTTTTTTGCCACATGCCTTAGAATGGACCTAAAAAACGGATGGACGAGATAGATTTCTCACAAACACAATGCCCATACTTAGCACCGAGGGCAAGAAAATCCGTATAAACCCAAAGCTCTATTTGCCCACTCGATATTCGTGCCAGTCCGTTTCATCAACTAATCAAGGACATGAACCCAAATACAGGGATGTCGCGTTGGTGGATTCTCACTGTGGGGCCCACCATAATGTATGTGTCTTATATCCATGATATCTATCTATTTCTCTATATTATTATGGCCATGAGCCCAAAAATGTAGCAAATCCAAATGTCAGGTGGCCCCATCATGGGAAGCAGCAGTGATTGGTTGTTAAAAGTTTCTTGAGGGCTAAAAGTTTTGGATCATATTTGTGTGATCTTACATCTAAATTTTTGTGACCATATAAACAAGTTAAATGGCAAATAAACATCTCACTTGTTGCAAAAATATTGATTTTAATAAAAATATTTTAATAATAAAATATAATATAATATAAAAAGCTGTTTTTTGAAAAACACTTTTCTACGGGTTTTTGGAATAGTCCCACATGGAAAAGAGAAGAGAAAAACCTGTGATTTATATGAAGGAAGTAGAGTATTATAATATTTACTTACCTAGTCCGTGGACTATGGACCTTGCGCGCGCGTGCTCGGGCTCCGGCACGGTCTCGGACTCGGGCTCGGCCTCGGTGCGAGGGCGTGGGCATGTGAGGCAGTGTGGCGGTGTGGCTGTAGAGGCGCTAGTGGCGCACTTCGCACGTCCGCATCGTGTCGCAGAGGGTCGCTCCTTCGCGACCTTGAGCGAACCGGAGCGAGACGTGTGCGAGTCGCGGTGCGACTAAGTGGCTATGGCGGGTGGCTGGTTAGCAGAGAAACTAAAGGACTAAGAGAGAAATCTCTCAGTGTAAATAGAGGGATTGAAAAGAGTTGTTGTAGCAGAAACTGTAACAGCTGAGCCATTAGTGCAGGGTCCAGCTGTAACTGCTGCATGGCTAGCCCAACAGCTAGAAAACGGCCAGCTGTTGTTTCACAACAGTCAGCATGCAGCAGCTTAATAGTCCATGCACAACAGTCAGAAAACGGCCATAAAACGGCTAGTTTTCCAATAGCAAAAAATGGCTTAATGGAATTTAAATCTCTGGACCATAACCCCTTAGCCACCATAGCCTATAAAAGGAGAACCTGGATGGGTTTCCAAACCATCTCAAGTCACTCCAGCAAACCTATACGAACTGAGACAGACAGCCCCTCTCTACTCATATATTATAGTGTTTCTAACAACATAGCAAGGCTTAAACCTTAGCTTGAAGAACAGAGCATCGGTGTGGTCTAGAACGGTTCAATTGAACCAGTGGCTAAAGATTTGAACTGACCTGTGCAGAAGTCAAAACTCTTTTTCTCTTCTTTTCTTCTTCTTTGGGATTTTTTCCTTTATACTGTAATACTGACAGAAAGTGTGTAATTGAGTTCCATTTAGTAGGCCTTCGTGTTTGTTGAATCCTAGAAGCTATTTACCTGTAACCTACCAGCATACTCAATTCACTTGAGTAGGGGCAAATAACGCTTTAAGGACAGCGTTTCAGACGTGCTTCAGCCTATCCTGATTTCTGATTAATTTTACACTTTTCGGTTTCCATATTATACAAAAGTACATTAATCTGTATAATTTCCAACATCACTAACCACCAATAAGGTTTTAATGGTAGTCATTTAATCACCACTAACCACCAATAAGGTTTTAATGGTAGTCATTTAATCACCACCATTTCGTAAGAAGTCCAATTGAAATTTCGATGTGTTAAAATTTTGGGCTCTTGCAATGTGCTAATTTCTTTAGAGAGCCTTTAGTAGGAAGTTCCTGCACAAGGATATTGGCTGGATCCCGGTGAGATGTCTGTGAGAAATCCACTTTGTCCATCTATTTTTCAAGCTCATTTTAAGACGTGATAAAAACTGAGGTAGATCCAAAACTCAAGTGAGTCACATGAGAGAGAAAATCGAGGAAAGAAATTTCTATCATTAAAACCTTCCCGGCCACGTTGATGTTTATATGGATATATGCCATCCAAACTGTTCAGGTGTTTCCTGTTAGGATAAAGTGAAAACACAAAACATTTTAGGATCGCAAAATGAATGAACAAAGTGGAATTCTTACAAATATCATGGTAGGCCTCTCGCAAAGC
This sequence comes from Magnolia sinica, assembly GCF_029962835.1. Lineage (NCBI taxonomy): Eukaryota > Viridiplantae > Streptophyta > Magnoliopsida > Magnoliales > Magnoliaceae > Magnolia > Magnolia sinica. The sequence continues at coordinate 82,697,687 of NC_080581.1, forward strand.
CTTCTGCATAAAATCCACTTCTCTAAACTGATATCGGAAACGGATAGATGGAGATGTGAGACACATATATTATGATTGCTCCACAGGATCCCTGAAGCGGGGTCTAAGCGTGGGGAGGACCAAAACTAAAGTGGGCCATACTACAAGAACTGATGGATGAAGAGACCACACAAATATCATATAGAACCAAATATTTTGTGGCCCACGTGAAGTTTTTAATGATTAATCACCACTGTTTCTTGTAGTATGGTCCATTTGGAATTTGGAACTGCTTCATTTTTTAGATCATGCCCTAAAACGGGCTTTCAGTATGGATGGACGGCATGGATTTAGTCACATACATCATAGTCCATAACACAGTCAAGGTCCCACCCACCTGGGTGGATCCGGGTCTCACTTAATACCCTTGCTTAATTTTTTGGATCATGCCCTAAAATGAGCTTTCAATTCAGATGGACGGTGTGGATTTAGTCACATACATCACAGTCCATGACACAGTCAGGGTCCCACCCACCTGGGTGGATCCGGGTCTCACTTAATCCTGTCCCCTTAAATTTTGGATTTCCATCATGTTCGGACTAATGTCTGAAGAAGAGCTGACAGAATGGATGAACGGGTGGATATGCATGCTTGTCTTGTCCTATGGTTCGGTAGGGCCAACGAGTCGGAGCATGGAAGATATAGCCATATCCTCGCACGTGTAGTTGCGTGTAAAGTGCATGTGGGACTCGCAGGACTCAGGTTAAGATTCTCAAATTGCAGAAGGCATGTAGAAATTAAAATACACCCTAATGGTCCACCTGAGATTTGAGTCTTCTTCTTTTTTTAACACATGGCATAAAATGATATTGAGAAATGGATGGATGGCATGGATATAAATTAAATGGATTAAGTTGGCCGACAAAGAGAGCTGCATCTAATCTGCTCCTACCATTGAAACGGAATGCCTCGTGGGCCCGTATATTTCCCATTAAGCTTTTCGTAGAACTCGAGAACTTAGATGGGGCCCATCATGATGCTTGTGAGAAACTGACCTGTTCATTCATTCTTCAAGCTCGTTTTAAGAGATGAGGAAAAAAAAATGACCTTGATCTAACACTCAAGTGGAGCACACGGGGGAATGGTGGGAAAAAATTAAAATGCCTACCATTAAAATCTTCATGGGCTCAAACTTGATGTTCCGAACCGTTTATAAAGTCATTTCTATTGGGATAAACCAAAAACATAAAAAACTTAACCTGATACAAATTTTTCTAGGAGGTATGAATGTTTCAACTGTGGTTGTTCAATCCTTGTTGTTTCCTCTTGTATGGCTCACCTGAGTCTTGGATCTAGCTCATTTTTTGTTGCATAATCTAAAACAATGTTGTAAAAAGGATGGAGATGGTGGATTTAGTCCTACTTAGTTCCCAACATATGAACTTATTGTTAGAAATGTAAGATACAACGGAGGATAGAAGAAAACGATAACGAAACGATCAGATCTATCGAGTTCTATGCTCAACTCGAATAGTCAATTTTTCAAGACAGATTTGCTACATTTTTTCTGGAAGTTCTAGCAATTGCAAATGAAGAAAATCTGCAAATTGTCTTCAGGATACAATGAACTCTCAATCCGATTTTTAACACGAAAATTTGCACATTTAAGTATTGAACAGATCTCTAGTTTTGACACTGATATGCCTTAAGACATTCAGAAAAAACTCAGCAAGAGATCAGATCGAGAGTAATTGCATAGAAGATGACATAATCTTAAGGATAAGAGTATCCACTTCTGGATTATAGTATCCAGGATTTATATCAATTGAAAGGTTATGGATTTCTTTCTAAAGAGGTGCTAAAGTGTTTCTTCAAGAAATTCATACTCATTCACAGCAAATAATTGTCTTCCATGAAAGGATATGATTCTCTGTCCTATGACTGTTATTTTTGTACCCATTCAAACAGGAGCAATTATCTAACAGGAAAAACTGTATCCACATAAGTGACACGTGACATAGGTGTCACATGTACAATCATGTCACAATTACTCTCAATCAATAAAAAATGTAATAAAATAGCAGGGTAATATGGCCCAAAGAGTTTGAACCGTGTGCCAAAAAGACTAAGACTCTTTTTGCTCCTTGCGATGGTACGCAAGTGCACGCGCGTGAACCGTCCTCGATGAGATTTGAAACCTGGTTGCATAAGCAAAAACCCTTTCTCTTACCGACTGGTTATACACACTATTTATGAAAAAGGTTAAATAATTAATATATTTATTTACTTTCTAAAAATAACTTTTATTTTTGAAATTTATTTTTATTTTAAAAAATACAACACTTACTGCTAAAGGCGTTTAAGGCAATCCGCGTCTGTCTGCCACATGCAACTGACCTTGGTGTTGTTGTGTTGCCCTCATGGGCCCGCCATGATGTAAGCGTTATATTCACACTGTTCATCTATTTGGCGAGATTATTTTATGGCATTAGCCCAAACATAAGGTAGATCCAAAGCTTAAGTGGACCACAACACAGAAAAACAATAGGAATTGAATGTATACCATTGAAAACATTGAAAATTTCATAGGGGCCACAAAAGTTTTGGATCAAGCTTATTTTTGTTTTTTCCTTTCATTTAGGTTTGTGTCAGAGTATGAACAAGTTGGGCGACAAAAAAACATCATGGTGGGCCCTAGTAAGTTTTCAACGGTGGGCATCATTGCCCCCATTGCCCTCTGTGGTGTGATTCATTTGAGCTTTGGATCTTCCTCATTTTTGGGCTCATGACCAGAAATGATATCTCTAAAAGGATAGAAGGTGTGGATATCACACATAATGAGAACTTGCCTAATAAAAAATAGGTGACGCTAGTTCCATCGGTTTTTGCCTTTATTTACATAGCCGGCATATATATAGTATATTTTTTAAAAAATATTATCCAATAATGGAAAACTGGATACAACTCCACTATATTTTAAGGTTACATGCACTTGACCACATAGTACAATTCCCTATATATGGGCAGGTGTAGTCACTTGTAGATGCATGTATACCTGCACAAACAATATGTAAAGGATAACAGAGGAGCATATTGCGTCTGGGACCCTCTGATGCCCGAGTCAGGCGGGCAGACTAAAAGTAGAAGCATGACTTGAGCTAGGATTTTTGTTCCTTACCTCCCGTCAATTGTAGTGGGTGTACTTATAGGATCTTTACGCCATGTCGAGACCTGCATATCCTAGTGGGATTCGTTAGATTTGATAGAGGGTCCCTATTTGGATGGGGATCTCCCTCAAGATCTATCGTCGAGCTCGCCTTAGTTGGCATGATCTTTGGCCGCGTTGGATTTGATCCCTTAATTTGAGGTGGGATGTTCACTTCATCTTGACTGCGGTCGACTTACTCAACTATGGGAAGGGCCCTTTGCACCTTAACTTTGTCTTCGAGGAGCTCGGCTCGAGAGCGATCTCTCTATCGGGAGGTTTATTAACAATATCTTCCGAGCTCCTTGAGTTCTATGCTTTGTTGTCTTGGACAACTCGCTCTATTGCTCTTCATATGGTTGGTTTATCTTTCCATATGGCAGACCAGTTCGATTTTTCCCATAACAGTTGCCCCCTTAAATTTCGAGCTCATCATGCACAAGCTTAGGAGTAGTAGGAGTCCAAACTATTATGGAAGCACTTAAATTGAATTGCAAACTACAAGTAACCCGATCTTTTGTTTAAAAAATAAAAAATAAAAACTTCAAGTTGAACCTAGGTTTGTCGTTTAATGATGAGGATGGGAGTAGAAAAGACAACGCTCAAAATAAGACTCAAAAAAGATACGATAGCAATTGTGAGATATGAGGGGGCGCCCATTAATTGTCATGCATCGTCCAACCCTTAGACGAATCACAAACAAAGAGTGCGAAAAGGTCGTCCTATTGGCCGAGGTCACCGAGCTAAAGGCACAGGCCAACAAGGCAGAGGCACGCCTAGCTGAGGTGGAAATTAGAGTTGTTGAGGCGGATGCGCTTTTCGGGGAGGCCAAGGATAGGGTGGCAGGGGGTCGAAGTCGAGATTCTCACGAGAGAAGCGGCTACTGTGGAGGGTTACAAGGCCTCTAAGGGGCACATGATAGAGCCGGAGGAGATGTTCAGCACTAGCTTCCATAATTGTTGGGAGGAGATTCAACACCAATACCCCGAGCTTGACTTGGGTTATCTGGACAATGATACTAATGAAGTCTCTGAAGCTGCCACTCCCAAGACCGAATAGCCCTCGCAAACTTAGGCTTCCACTATATTGTATTTTGATATTTTCTCTGTAGGCAATAGCCCTGTAACATTTTCTCTTATTAATAAAATTGAATTTTTTTTCTCGGAACTTTTGTGTTGCCTTGTGTTTATGATGTATAGCGTAGCTTGCATATCTTTATTTGTGTCAGTCCCTTAGGGTCAGTAGATCATAGTTAAAAAAATATTTTTTTTATTCATAGAGGGAGGTTTACGAGTAGCAGGGACCTGAGGTGCATTGTTAACTTCGTATGCCAAGGTGTCTTTGTAAAATTCATTGGATCACTGATAGTAGAGCTTTAGGTACTCGGCATTCCATGGATGGGCAAGGCTTGCCCATGCATGTCCTCCAACTGATATGTTCCTGGTTGAAATATACCAATCACCTTGTAGGGCCCTTTCCAGCTCGGTCCTAAGGCTCTTGAGCCAGGCTCCTTAATACTCTAAAAGATCTCTCGGAGTATTAAGTCCCCTGCTCTGAATCTTCACACTTTAACCCTCAAGTTTTAATATTGAGCAACTCTATGTTGATAGGCAACGACTCTCATTTGTGCTTTATCCCCGAGTTCTTCAACCAGGTCGAGATTCAACAACATCTGTGCATTGTTTTCCTCTGGGTTGAATAGCACAATTCACCCTAAGGGGATTCCAATTTCCATTGCGACTATTGCCTTCGCACCGAAGACTAGAGAAAAGGGGGTCTCCCCTATGGTCGAATAAATAGTTGTCTGATATGCTCATAAAACATGTTGTAGTTCATACGCCGAAGCTCCTTTGAATTTTTGAAGCTTGACGAGCCTTTAACTCGAATCACTGAACACATGTGCACTTTTGCGCACATGTCATGGACCCAAAATCTAAGCGGTCCATGTGATGTGGCACCCCATGAGACCCATAGGGACCAATTTTCACCTGGATCCAAAACTCTAGTGGGCCATAAAAATGAGATATGCAAATCAAGAGATGATACTATTTTCTTTTTCCATGGCCCACTAAAGTTTTTGGATCAAGGTAAAAGTTAGGCCATTGAGGTTTCATGAGATGTTGCATCACGTGGATTGTTCAGATTTTGGACTCAAATGTTTGATGAGTTATAAAAAAGAACCAGTGCGCAGCTTAGTATTCCTCTCTCTGTATATATGTATAAATGGTTTGGATAGCATATAAACCTCAAGGTGGAGCTCAAGAAGGTTTTAACCATAGGAATTTCTCTCCCCAATTTTTCCTTTTGTGTGATCTACTTGAGTTTTTGATCCACCTCATTTTTTGTCACATTTCCTAAAATGAGCTCTCAAAATTAATGGACAAAGTGGATTTCTCACAAACATCTCGGTGGGCCACATGTTGTTATCAAAGATGAGCCAACCCAAAATATGTTTGGAAGTTATCATACCAAACTATATACCTTTCTTTAACAGGCACGTGGCCTAATCCAATCTAATCCCACCGCGCCAGTTCATCATAGAGGCGAGAGGCGTCACGGTCACTGACCATCTGCGTCCACTAATCCATAAGGTGGCCAGTATCCTCCTCTCATAAATAAGGGACACAGATTATAGGGTGACCCTAAAACCACTTAGCTTAGTGGTGTTGGGACATAGCTTAATTATTTGGGCCAGCGTGGTACTATCAGAGATGGCATTAGCTGAGTACAAACTCCCCCGACAAGTTTCAAACATGTTTTGTCTAGCCCAATGAAGGATGATTCCCTGCAAAGCTTTTCACAGGAAGTTTCTAGGCTAGAAACCTAGGTGGGGCTACATTGATGTTTGTGAGAAATCTACCCTGTACATTTGTTTTGTGATATCATTTTAAGATTTGAGCTCAAAAGTGAGCGGGGTCAACAGTGATGTTTACATGCCATCAATGCCATTCATAACGTCATTCTTAGTAGGATGAATTGAAAATACAAATATTATCCTGATTCAAAACTTCCGTGGCCTCACAAATATTTTAGCTGTGGACGTTCAATCCTCACATTTTCGGCCCAATTGAGTATTGGATCAGGCTTAATTTTATCCACGTCCTAAAAAAAGCTCAAAAAACGGATAAATGGGTGAATTTCTCACAAACATCATGGTGGGCCCGACCTAGGTTTCAAGTGCAGAAACTTTATGCGAAAGCCTTTAGCAGGATATCCACCCACGTCACCAAACTTCGGGTCACCACGTAGTCTATAAGTCCATTGGTATTTAGCACAAGCACCATCCACAGGAGCCATTCATTCTAATGGCCATGCCGCCATTCATGCTCTAAAGGCATAAAGAGCTAGTGGTGGAGTAATAAGCCAGTCACATGCCTTTGTCAGTTAGACATGTAGCAATTCAAATCAAACCGTCCAAATATCAGGACCCATGTATTTTGTTGGTCGAATGCCGTCTGATTCTCGACTTCCATTCGATTTAGCCATCTGATTGGATGCCTACCAATAGTCCAATTAAGGCATCACTTCAGTTTATTTTGATTTACAGGTTTACCCATTTGCATTTTTAAAGTGCATATGCATGAATACGCGATTCGCCAGAGTATCAAATATTTTCTTTTTAAGTCCCAAGAGGAGATATCCAACTATCCAGGTATGAGATGGATGTCGTTGCCTGATTAGCTTACATATTCAGCAAGGAAAAAAAAAAATCAAAATGGGGTTTTACTAAATCAGGTAGACTTTTTGGGGTCCACCATGATGTGTGGGTTTTATCCATACCATCCATCATTTTCACCCACCCAAAAACGAGGCAAATACAAGGCTCAAGTGGACCACCGCACCATAAGAAGCAATGGTGATAGGGGCGCAAACCATTGAAACCTTCGTAGGAGCCATCATGATGTTTATCTTCCATCTAACCTTTTCATGATATCAGCTTGATCCAAAACTTTTGCAGCTTCCAAGAAGTTTTTAATGGCGTGCATTCAATCCCTACACAAACCGAGCTAGCTCGGTTAGCTCACTTGGCTCGACTCGAAAAAACTCGATTCGACTCCGTTCGAAGTTGAGTTCAAGCCGAGTCGAGCTGATTTTTTTAGCTCGAAAATGAGTTCGAGCGGGCCCCAGCTCGACTTGACTCAGATCGAACCTAGCTCGAATCAAACTTGGATCGAACCAGTTTAGTGACTCAGTTACTTTGATATTGATGTTGCTCACTAAGTGTTTGATGAAATGACTCAATGAAGTGTGGCTGTTGGCAAGGAAGGTATGCACACGAAACAAATATCCTTCTTTTATTGGTTTTTATGTTCCTTAGAAGGTGTTTGATAAAATACTTGTAAAATCATTGCCACCGTTTCACATACAGTGGGATTTTGAACGTGCAGTCCAGGTGTTTGTGGAAATGCTACACAAGTGAACTCGGCTCAATCTTGGCTCGAACTCGGCTCAAACTGGCCCGAATTGCTAACCAACCGAGCCGAGCTGGCCAATTAGGCTTGAGGAGCGAGTTCAAGCCAAGGTCAGCTAGTGGCCAAGCCGAGGCCATCTCGACTCGATGTACACCCCCCCTACTTTTAGTTCACACACTAAAATAATATGAGAAAATGTATGGATAGGCATCATGGATAAAACCCATACATTATGGTGGGCCCCATGGAGCCTTGCCTAGACAGGTTATACCCAGGCAGGACAGGATGCAATTAGCTTTCTTATAAAAGTATTTCTTTTCCTTTTTTAGTATTTTTTCTGATTTAACAAAGTATTTTAACTTGATTTTTTATTCATTTGTTATAAGAAAGTCATATATTTCTATTCAAAGATTATATTAGTGAAATTGATATTTTTTAGAAAGCCTCACGGTACTCTGGAAAGTGTGATGGATAATACACGTGCATGTAGAAGTTATTTGAAAGTTGCATGGAAGACATACAAGTCAAATCAAACTGGAAAATAGTGTCATCGGACATGATCTCATGTTGGGCCGGCCCACCCAATCAATGGCATTTATGTGTTTTAAATCTCAACAGCTACAGTTACTTTGGTGATCTAGTCAAGGAGATTAAAATAAAGGATAAAGATGAATGACTCCCGACCCTTTAACCAAAAGAAATTTTAAAAGCTCTTCATGGCTTTTTAATGAATAAATTACGTTGTTTACAACCGCCATAGCCCATCGAAATGCACCAACAACAATTGCTTTGCATACGCCGGCATAACATCCATGATTTGATTTCTTGGATGAGCTCAAGCATCATATTAGTAGCTAGAGAGGTCTAATTATTTACGTGGACCATCTATCATGTGGGGCCATATTTGAATGCTCTTCTCTCTTAAATAACTTTTGCAATCATAATCATCCAATCGGTGAGTTAGGGCTTGTTTGGGAGCGTGGATTTGGAACCCCTAGATTTGGAACCCTAGGATTGGAAACCCCCTGATTGGCAATCCTCCCAGTGTGTTTGGCATCTGGAGTGTGAATCAAATTTAATTCATATATATATATATATATATATATATATATATATATATATATATATATGCATGATATATTTACAGAGGTTTGAATTTAATTACTAAATCAACTTTAATATCCTTAATCAGTGAGATATATAATTTTTGACACTATGGTTGTGATAAGCCCACTGAAATATATGCTTTGCCTGAAAATGATGAAATTCCAAGTGTCGGATGGACTGCAATCACAAGATCATGTCTGAATGATGAACCAATGATTTTTAATCGTTGATTAATATGGACAATGTTTGGATGGTGATGGACAATGTTTAGACGGTGCTGATCATCATTAGTGGGCCATGTGCCCAATAGAATGATGGTGTACAGTGATATACATGTCATATGGTTGGTTTATCTTTCCATATGGTAGACCAGTTCGATTTTTTCCATAACAGTTGCCCCCTCAACTTTCGAGCTCATCATGCACAAGCTTAGGAGTAGTAGGAGTCTAAACTATTATGAAAGCACATAAATTGAATTTCAAACTGCAAGTAACCTGATCTTTTCTTTAAAAAATAAAAAATAAAAACTTCCAGTTGAACCTAGGTTTGTCGTTTAATGATGAGGACGGGAGTAGAAAAGACGGCGCTCGAAATAAGACTCGAAAAAGATACGATAGCAATTGTGAGATATGAGGGGTCACCCATTAATTGTCAAGCATGGTCCAACCCTTGGACGAATCACAAACAGAGAGCGCGAAAAGGTCGACCTGTTGGCCAAGGTCGCCGAGCTAGAGGCACATGCCAACATGGCAGAGGCCCGCCTAGCTGAGGTGGAAATTAGAGTTGTTAAGGCGGATGCGCTTTCCGGGGAGGCCAAGGATAGGGTGGCAGGGGGTCGAAGTCGAGATTCCCGCGAGAGAAGTGGCTACTGTGGAGGGTTACAAGGCCTCTAAGGGGCACACGACAGAGCCGAAGGAGATGTTCAGCACTGGCTTCCATAATTGTTGGGAGGAGATTCAACACCAATACCCCGAGCTTGACTTGTGTTATCTAGACAATGATACTATTGAAGTCCCTGAAGCTACCACTCCCAAGACCGCATAGCCCTCGCAAACTTAGGCTTCCACTATATTGTATTTTAATATTTTCTCTGTAGGCAATAGCCCTGTAACATTTTCTCTTATTAATAAAAATGAATTTTTTTCTCGAAACTTTTGTGTTGCCTTGTGTTTAAGATGTATACTGCAGCTTGCATATCTTTATCTGTGTCAATCCCTTAGGGTCAGTAGATCATAGTCAAAAAAATATTTTTCTTTTATTCATAGAGGGAGGTTTACAAGTAGTAGGGACCTGAGGTGCATTGTTGACTTAGTATGCCAAGGTGTCTTTGTAAAATTCATTGGATCACTGATGGTAGAGCTTTAGGTACTCGGCATTCCATGGATGGGCAAGGCTCGCCCATGCATGTCCTCCAACCGATATGTTCCTGGTCGAAATATACCGATCACCTTGTAGGGTCCTTTCCAGCTTGATCCTAAGGCTCTTGAGCTAGGCTCCTTGATACTCTAAAAGATCTCTCGGAGCATCAAGTCCCCTGCTCTGAATCTTCACACTTTAACCCTTAAGTTTTAATATTGAGCAACTCTATGTTGATAGGCAACGACTCTCATTTGTGCTTTATCCCTGAGTTCTTTAACCAGGTCGAGATTTAACAACATCTGTGCATCGTTTTCCTCTGGGTTGAATAGCTCAATTCACCCTAAGGGGATTGCCTTCGCACCAAAGACTAGAGAAAAGGGGGTCTCCCCTGTGGTCGAATAAATAGTTGTCCGATATGCTCATAAAACATGTTGCAGTTCCTACGCTCAAGCTCCTTTGAACTTTTGAAGCTTGACGAGCCTTTAACTCGGATCACTGAACACGTGCACTTTTGCACACATGTCATGGACCCAAAATCTAAGCAGTCCATGTGATGTGGCACCCCATGAGACCCATGGGAACCAATTTTCACCTGGATCCGAAACTCTAGTGGGCCATAAAAATGAGATATGCAAATCAAGAGATGATACTATTTTCTTTTTCCATGGCCCACTAAAGTTTTTGGATCAAGGTAAAAGTTAGGCCATTAAGGTTTTATGAGATGTTGCATCACGTGGATCGTTCAGATTTTGCATTCAAATCACGTTTGATGAGTTTTTAAAAAGAACCAGCGCGCAGATGAGTATTCCTCTCTCTGTATATATGTATAAATGGTTTGGATAGCATATAAACCTCAAGGTGGAGCTCAAGAAGGTTTTAACGATAGGAATTTCTTTCCCCCATTTTTCCTTTTGTGTGGTCTACTTGAGTTTTGGATCCACCTCATTTTTTGTCACATTTCCTAAAATGAGCTCTCAAAATTAATGGACAAAGTGGATTTCTCGCAAACATCTCAGTGAGCCACATGCTGTTATCAAAGATGAGCCGACCCAAAATATGTTTGGAAGTTATCATACCAAACTATATACCTTTCTTTAACAGGCACGTGGCCTAATCCAATCTAATCCCACCATGCCAGTTCATCATAGAGGCGAGAGGCGTCACGGTCACCGTACCATCAGCGTCCACTAATCCATAAGGTGGCCAGTATCCTCCTCTCGGAAATTAGGGACACAGATAGGGTGACCCTAAAACCACTTAGCTTGGTGGTGTTGGGACATAGCCTAATTATTTGGGCCAGCGTGGTACTATCAGAGATGGTATTAGCTGAGTACAAACTCCCCTGACAAGTTTCAAGCATGTTTTGTCTAGCCCAATGAAGGATGATTTCCTGCAAAGCTTTTCACAGGAAGTTTCTGGGCTAGAAACCTAGTTGGGGCCACATTGATGTTTGTGAGAAATCTACCTAATACATTTGTTTTGTGATATCATTTTAGGACTTGAGCTCAAAAGTGAGCGGGGTCAACAGTGATGTTTACATGCCATCAATGCCATTCATAATGTCATTCTCACTAGGATGAACTGAAAACACAAATATTATCCTGATTCAAAACTTCTGTGGCCCTACAAATATTTTATCCGTGGACATTCAGTCCTCACATTTTCGGCCCACTTGAGTATTGGATCAGGCTCATTTTTATCCATGTCCTAAAATAAGCTCAAAAAACGGATAAATGGGTGAATTTCTCACAAACATCACGGTGGGTGCCACCTAGGTTTCGAGTGCAGGAACTTTATGCGAAAGACTTTAGCAAGATATCCACCCACGTGACCAAACTTCGGGTCACCACGTAGTCTATAAGTCCATTGGTATTTAGCACAAGCACCGTCCACAGGAGCCATTCATTCTCATGGCCATGCCCCCATTCATGCTCTAAAGGCATAAAGAGCTAGTGGTGGAGTAATAAGCCAGTCACATGCCTTTGTCAGTTAGACATGTAGCAATTCAACGTCCAAATATCAGGACCCATGTATTTTGTTGGTCGAATGCTGTCTGATTCTCGACTTCCATTTGATTTAGCCATCTGATTGGATGCTTACCAATAGTCCAATTAAGGCATCACTTCAGTTTATTTTGATTTACATGTTTACCCATTTGCATTTTTAAAGTGCATATGCATGAATACGCGATTCGCCAGAGTATCAAATATTTTCTTTTTAAGTCCCAAGAGGAGATATCCAACTATCCAAGTATGAGATGGATGTCCTTGCCTGATTAGCTTACATATTAAGCAAGAAAAATAAAATAAAATAAAATCAAAATGGGGTTTTACTAAATCCGGTAGACTTTGTGGGTCCACCATGATTTGTGGTTTTATCCATACCATCCATCATTTTCACCCACCCAAAAATGAGGCAGATCCAAGGCTCAAGTGGACCACCGCACCATAAGAAGCAATGGTGATGGCAGCGCAAACCATTGAAACCTTTGTAGGAGCCATCATGATGTTTATCTTCCATCTAACCTTTTCACAATATCATGTGGTATGAATGGAAAACACAAATATTAGCTTGATCCAAAACATTTGCAGCTTCCAAGAAGTTTTTAATGGTGCGCATTCAATCCCTATACAAACCGAGCTGGCTCGGTTAGCTCACTCGACTCGACTCGAAAAAGCTCGATTCGACTCAGTTCGAAGTTGAGTTCGAGCCGCGTTGAGCTGAATTTTTTAGCTCGAAAATGAGTTCGAGCAGGCCCCAGCTCGACTTGACTCATATCAAACCTAGCTTGAATCGAACTTGGATCGAACCAGTTCGGTGATCAATTACTTTGATATTGATGTTGCTCGCCAAGTGTTTGATGAAATGACTCAATGAAGTGTGGTTGTTGGCAAGGGAGGTATGTACATGAAACAAGTATCCTTCTTTTCTTGGTTTTTATGTTGCTTAGAAGGTGTTTGATAAAATACTTGTAAAATCATTGCCATTGTTTTACATATAGTGGGATTTTGAACGTGTAGTTCAGGTGTTTGTGGAAACGCTGCACAGGCGAACTCGACTCAAACTGGCCTGAGCTATTGACCAAACCGAGCCGAGCTGGCCAGTCAAGCTCGAGGACCGAGTTCGAGCTGAGGTCAGTTAGCGGCCAAGCCGAGGCCAGCTTGACTCGATGTACACCCCCCCTACTTTTAGTTCACACGCTAGAATAATCTGACAAAATGTATGGATAGGCATCATGGATAAAACCCATACATTATGGTGGGCCCCATGGAGCCTTGCCTAGACAGGTTATACACAGGCAGGACAGGACGCAATTAGCTTTCTTATAAAAGTATTTCTTTTTCTTTTTAAGTATTTTTTCTGATTTAACAAAGTATTTTAACTTGATTTTTTATTCATTTGTTATAAGAAAGTCATATATTTCTATTCAAAAATTATATTAGTGAAATTGATATTTTTTAGAAAGCCTCACGGTACTCTGGAAAGTGTGATGGATGATACACGTGCGTGTAGAAGTTACTTGAAAGTTGCATGGAAGACATACAAGTCAAATCAAACTGGAAAAATAGTGTCATCGGACATGATCTCATGTTGGGCCCACCCAATCAATGGCATTTATGTGTTTTAAATCTCAACAGCTACAGTTGCTTTGGTGATCTAGTCAAGGAGATTAAAATAAAGGATAAAGATGAATGACTCCCGACCCTTTAACCAAAAGAAATTTTAAAAGCTCTTCATGGCTTTTTAATGAATAAATTACATTGTTTACACCGCCATAGCACATGGAAATGCACCAACAACAATTGCTTTGCATACGCCAGCATAACATGCATGATTTGATTTCTTGGATGAGCTCAAGCATCAAATTAGTAGCTAGAGAGGTCTAATTATTTACGTGGACCATCTATCATGTGGGGCCATATTTGAATGCTCTTCTCTCTTAAATAACTTTTGCGATCATAATCATCCAATTGGTGACTTAGGGCCTGTTTGGGAGCGTGGATTTGGAACCGGCCCCTTGGATTCGGAACCCCAAGATTGGAAACCCCCTAGATTGGCAATCCTCCCAGGGTGTTTGGTATCCTGGAGTGTGAATCAACTTTAATTCAAATATACATATGCATAGTATATTTACAGAGGTTTGAATTTAATTACTAAATCAACTTTAATATCTTTAATTAGTGAGATATATAATTTTTGACACTATGGTTGTGATAAGCCCACTGAAATATATGCTTTGCCTGAAAATGATGAAATTCCAAGTCTCGGATGGACTGCAATCACAAGATCATGTCTGAATGATGAACCAATGATTTTTAATCGTTGATTAATATGGACAATGTTTGGATGGTGATGGACAATGTTTAGACGGTGCTGATCATCATTAGTGGGCCATGTGCCCAATAGAATGATGGTGTACAGTGACCCATGTTACACCTGAAACTATTGAAATGATTTTAGTTGTAATCCAAGCTCTCACCGGATTGCAAACCCCCTCAATGACGGGATTAGAAACCCCTTGGATTTGAAACCCCCGATTATTTTATGCTGCCAAACAATCAAGGGAATTTAAAACCCCCTCCAATCTATAGTGCCAAACGACCCCTTAGTGAAGTGGATGATCCACATTGAGTCTATTCAAGTGGTTAGTAACTGATGTGGAACGCCCCTTATGTGGGGCCCACCTTTTGCACGTTCATCTTAAATCATTTTGATCCGATGAGCGTAATCACTGAATTAATGGTTTGAGAAGTTCATGGAACAAAATTGGAAAATAGATGGGATATGAATCATCAATATATGGTATCACACCAATGCATCACTTACCACGAATTTTGTAGAGAGATGGCTCTACCATACTACAAATATTCGATTCTATCGCATCATTCTCTATTGCACTAATCTGGATCCTCTGCTTGCCATGAACAAGGCACTCGTGTTTTCTTACATCATGATTGGTCCTTTTTTTTTTTTTTTACACGCACACACACACCCCACACACTCACACTAGTGGAATTTCACCACCTATGGGTACTCGAATCCTTGATCGAGAGTCCTTACTATCATTGATGTTGTCAACACTGGCCCAATTATATTACAATAAAATGAGAGTTTTCTTATTTCTGCTTGTAGTAAGCAAATGATTCGGATTTCTATTACACATGCGCAAATAGGAGAGTGTCCCTTTCACTTGTCAAAATAAACATACGTTTCCTCATTTAAGTCTAGAAATCAATCTTCGAGTGTCATTCATGTGCATGAAGAAATGAACTGTGGGCAAAGTTGACATCCAACTGTCATAATTAGCACACGTGTGTTTGCTCATATGATGGGGACATTTTACTTTTTACATAAGGAGAATAGGTTCCGTAAATGTTTTTTTATTGACATGCATGGTGTGCTTGTATTCAACGCTTACAGATTAGGCATCTCTTTCATAATTTTTCGAAAGAAAATTTTAAGGATTTTCACAGCTACGTCCTGTTTCGGAGCGTGGATTTGAAACACCCTGAATTCAAAACTGTTTGATTTGAAACTCTCCTCCAATGCTAGTCATCCTGTATTAGAATCCCTTATAATTCAAAAATAATTATGTATAATATATTTATGAGAGTTTGAATTTAATTATTAAATTAATTTTAATATCTTTAATTAGTGTACCTATATAATATTTGACACAATGGTTGTAATAAGCCCGTTGAAATATATACTTTGCCTAAAAATGATGAAATTCCAAATCTCTAATAGGTCACAAGCACAAGATCACATCGGAGTGACTAACCAATCATTTTTAAGTGTTGTTTTACATGGACAACATTTGGACTGCATATATCATCGTATTAAAGTAATTATAGTAATGTAATTAATAATCTAGTTATTCTGGGATATCATCGATAGGCCATGTGCTAAATAGATTAATAGTCCAATAACACACATGTTACACATGTAACTATTGGGCGGATTTTAAATGTAATCCAAGCTATGTAAAAATTTGTATGGTGGGGCCCACTCAATGATTGAATCCATCATATATTTGATCATCATAGTGGGGTGCTTTGTTGGACACCTAAGCTGTGATATAGATGCGTTCTTTAAGGTTCTCCACACCACTTGAACGGATGGGATGTCTATAAATGTAGCATTTGAACAGGGAATAAAGAGATGAACATGAAAGTTCACATGCATCATTTGTACATGGATAATATTTTACTATATACGTGATCTTTTAGTCACCTATTTTTTTTTACATAAACAAAACTCATTTTATCAATCTGGACTTCTATCTGTATGGACGAACCAATAAAGATGAAAATATTTTTACTTTTTCAGCTACTTTTACCTGAAAACCAATGGTATTTTCGTTTACAACCCTCTCTCCGTGCATGAAAATTTTACTTTCGTGACATAAGTTTTTCACTGTTAAGGAAAAAAAATACACACATAAAAGGTAAGCGTCTGGAGTGCTAATTTTTTCTTTGTAACTGGAGTGACATGTCTACCCAGGAAAATACCTTGGTACTCTGCAGAGTGTAATAGATGATACGTGAGCAGTTACATATTGCATCCATTCCGGGTAAATTTATCATGAACCAAGAAGTACTATAAATGCTCAGTTGTTGGGCATTCCTTGGATGGTTAAAAATGAGAAAGAAAAATCAATGATCAGAATTCAATCAACAAGTGTCCACGAATCAGATGACAGGATTGTCACCATTTTGATATTCGGCTTGCAATTTTGCATCATTGCGTTCCACAATTTCATTAAATTTATTTTTCGCGTGTACCATTGGCAGACCATTGTTGGGTGGCTGACTATCAAGCATCATAGGCAGAGTATCAAATAATGCTTTGATATCATCCATCTTGATCACATTGTAGGGTACAGATTAAACTAGCTGCCCTCATGAGAGGGGCGGAATACATATCAGATATCCAAGAGTATGGTACACGTGTCAGGGATCCAAGCCATCAGGTGGTGTGTTCCGTGAACATGTGATGGAGGCAGCAGCTGGGAATGGGCAGGAGCTTTTAGTGGCCACCGTGATGTATGGGTCTTATCCACACCGTCCATCCATTTTTTTGATATCATTTTAGGATATAAGCACGAAACGGAGACAGATGTAGACTATACAGTAGGAATTAAACTAGCACGAAACGGAGACAGATGTAGACTATACAGTAGGAATTAAACTCTTACCATTGAAAACTTCTCGGGGAGAAATTTTGGATAGAAGTAATATTTGTGCCTTCTCTGCATCCAGGTCCATGTAACTTTATTAATAGGTTGGTTGGCAAATAAGCATTACCGTGGGCCTTAGAAAAGTTTCAACGGTGATAATCATAATCACCGCTGCTTCTTGTAGTGTGGCCCACTTGAGCATTGGATCCGACTAAAATGTGATACTATCTTATAAAACGTTACGAAAAATGGATGGACGGCATTGATAAAACCTATTCATCAAGATGGCCACTCAAAGTTCCTGCCTGTTCCTAGCTGGAGGGAGGTGGGGTAGGACGCATTCTTCGTTCACATGCGATACACCAAAAATCAGTGGAGTGCACTCGCCAACAGAGGAATGTACATAGGCTTTGGACTGTGAATCACGACCTTACATTGATTATATCCATTCAATATCTCCAATCTACAGTAGGAACAATGGAAGTGGATTGGGCGGTATTGTGTGTTGTGGGCCACCATGATGTATGTCTTTTATCCACACCGTCCATCTGTTTTGCAGCTCATTTATGACATGAGCTCAAAAAATGAACCACACCGAAGGGAATGATGGTGATTGAGCACCCACCATTAAAAGCTTCCTGACCCATTATCGCTGCTGTTTCCCATGGTGTGGTCCACTTGAGCTTCGAATCTCCTTCATTTTTGGACTCATACGCTAAAGTTGGCTGGGAAAGATGATGGACGGCACGGATATAAAACACGTACATCATGAGCTTGTCTCACGTGCGAGTTTGCACACACGAACAAAAAGACAATTAAACCCTATGAATCCTCGGTAGAATGTTCACGTAACCCCATCTGTGTCGTGCCCTCAACAGGACCTAGCTAGAGACGGACGGTCCTGACAGGGCTGTGTGGGGCCTATCATGAAGTGTATGTTTTATCCACTCCATGACAGATCGTTTTGGGACATGAGCTGAAAAAAATAATAAATAAATAAAAAGTACACAGAAGACTTGAGTAGACCACACAAGAAGAAACATCGGTGACAATGATATCCAACGTTGAAACCTTCATATGTTCCACCGCGATATTTATTTGCCGTTCAACCTGTTTATAAGGGCAAAGAGATGTGCATGAGAGGAAAACATAAATCAGCTTGGTCTAAAAAAATTTGGCCACCAAGAGATTTTCAATGGTAGATATTCCCATCGTTTCCTGTGATATGGTCCACTTGAGCGTTGATCTGTCTTTGTGAATAAAATACATATATTAAGGTGGGCTTAAGAGAGGGCCTATCAAAACCGTTTGTTTGTAGCTAGGTAGTGGTAGGGGTAGTACCCAATCCACGTCCCTATGTCGTGGATTTTGTTGCGATCAACTGATCATGGCAATATTTGAGACATGCAATCCACAGTTTACCATTCTTAGCTAACGGACCACATGATTATATGTTGGTCCCCAAGTTGTTTTTAATGGTGGGCATTCAAACACCATTGTTTCATGTGATGTAGTTCACTCGAGCTTTTGATATGCTTAAATCATAGGATTGTGGCCTAAGATTAGCAGGTAAGATAGTTGGATGGTGTGGATAAAACTTATCCGAGCCACATGCATGTTTAAGACAACGCATTCACATGTTAAAATATGTATCATCGTAACATGCTATTACAAAATCTAAGCCATCCATGTGGTGAGTTATCTTATAAGATATCTATCCTGTCTTTTTTGCTAGGATAGATAAGATAAACCCTATCTATTAGGTATATTACTTTGTATAGTCTAAGAATCACTCTCATTTATGGCCTTCGTAATCAAAACAAATAAAGAGCTTTATAAAATTAATCTTCTATCATCCATTCATTTTAATATTATGGTGTATTGGATATAGATTATAGGTATTCCCCGATCTACTCTATCAAATTTCTCTATAACTTTCTTTGTCAAATCATCAGGTGAGTAATCCTAACATGTTTCATCTTCATATGATTAAAATAAATTGTTATAATACTAAGGTTGATTGTATTATGATTATGATTGTAAATGACTAGATTGAATTGATTATGTACTGATTAGTGCTGATATATTCTTTAATTATGAACATGTGAAATGACTCTCATATAGAGATATGCATGTGATTGTTTATATGATTAACAAGGCATTAAACATTTATACCTTGCATCGTTGATGCTCATGTATGATTACCTAAGGGACAGCCCGTTGTACTCACTAAAAGCTCACAATATGTGGAAGCTTGCCCAATGGGGGATACGGGCCTTACCCATGCCTACCAATGGTAGAAGCATGCCGAATGTTGATGCGAGTTGTCGATATCTAACTGAAGCAAGTGGATGGTTTCTATTTATACGTATTTGATGCATCATCAACATCATTCACAACATTTGCATTAATTACATTATTCGCATCGTATTTTTTATGCTCGATTGTTATGTTTTACTTGTATATATTATTTTAATTGTATCATACACGAATCATGATGGGTTCACTCACTAGGCCTGGCCAGTTGACGGTATATTGATGAAAAAACCATAAAGATGAAATTGAAGCAGATACAACGACTCAAGAGCAAGAACATGAAGCCAAACAAGTGGATGATACACAAGATTAATGGCCATATCTAACCGAAGATGAGCTTACTTTGCTGGATCAGTATAATAATTAAATGAGACATATGTTTCCTATTATTATTCTAATTTCTATTTCAAATAACATATAATTTAGATTGTATACTTATTGAATAACTTGATGGTTCTAAACAATGACTTAATGAAAGTCTTAAATTGGTGGACATAAATATTTTAGTATGTATTCTTAATTATCATGAATGTGTGGTGGTGAGCGTTTGTGAATGGATTACTGGTCAATATAAGTGTATTGATGGATGTTAATAAGAGCATAGAATTCATATTATATTATGCCTTTATTAAAATGATGTGACTCGCAAATTTAAGTACACTAAGTGTATGAGCCATTGACTGTAACTCAAGTCCGAGGGTGCACACTTAGTATCTAAACTTCGGAGTGTGATAGAAGCAGTCCAACTTAGTGAGACCGTTAAAAGTGTTTGTGATATTTATGGGACCAACAACACCTAAGGATTGTCCTACAATCCCTGCATTTCAAGAGGTGTTGGAAGTTCACACCAATGTCATGAATGCCTGCCAACGGCCATTCAACACCCCAAAATCAAATATATATAATCTCAATTGGTGAAATCACCCTAACTTTAGTTGCAAAAATGGAGCAACTGCTAATTCAAACACTCCTCTTCAAGGGCCTCCTACTCCTCAAAGTATACTTTACGTGCTTCCACTAAGGAAGACCCTTGAGGAAACCTTACATACATTCATGAAAGGACAAACACAAATAAATTAAACAACAATAAAAATCTCACAAGAGCTAAAAACCTTAGTGGAAAGAATTAAATCCTTTGTGCCCAACTCCAACCAAACCCCAAAGGCCAATACGAGGTGCCTAATATCAATTCTTTCAATCCTCTTAAAAGTGGTAAAGTGATAGATAAAAAGATTTCCAAGAAGGTTGAGAAGACTGAGGAATCCAAAAAATATAAGGGAGATGGTGAACTTAGCAATACTCCATAAGAGAAAAAAGATTGAGCCGAGTCGCAAAGTGGTCACTCTATTGATAACTAGGACATCTTATAGGTTTTTCAGCAAGTTAAAATCAACATTCCCTTATTAGACGCCGGTAAAAAATTATGTCATAGATTAAAATTCTAAAGTATCTTTGTATGACAAAGCATAACCTGAATGTATAGAAGAAAGCTTTCTTGGTAAAACAGGTGAGTGCAGTCATTAAACAAAACACTCTTAAAATACAAGGATCCTGAAAGTCCTACTATCCTCTACATCATAGGTAACTTCCAGATCGAATAAGTGCTTCTCAATTTAAGGTCGAGTGTTAACTTGATATCTTACTCGGTATATGAGCAATTAGGCTATGATGAATAGAAACCCACCTAAACAACTTTAGAACTCGCTAATCGCTCGATTAGAATGTAACGCCCCGTGCTTTAGAGTACTCAGGTGTTACCGTGTAATGTAACTTAGTATAAATACAAATCTAGCCTAAGCAAAAATCCACCTACATTCCATTGTAAATCCAACCGTTGAGATTGGTTGAATGGGCAAGGTGTCGAATGTTAGTAATTTGACAATTCATGCAGTGTATCCCAATTAACGTTTAAAGTTTGTTAGGGATTAGGTACATGAATCATGACAATTGATCCACCATGAGGACAACTCTGCTTAGAAGTAGGCCCTACAAATAATAATCATAAATAACAATAGTTCAATGTCTAATGATATAAAAACATGAAATGGATGGTCCTAAGAACCTATAGGGTGGGACCCGTAGCATGATAAAAAATGTGCACATATGTAGAGATAATAATAATAATAGTTAAGAAATAAATACTGATAGTAATAAGTGGTAAAAATAATAAGAATAATGTTAACATTAGTATATGGCTAGTAAAATATTATAAGAGTCATACGAACGATGCATCAAGACCTTTTAGCCATTGGTGCTCGGATTGAAGTTGATCCAACCGTTGAATCAACATAGTCAACACTTAAAGGACGTAGATGAACCTGTATGGCCCACCTAAAGCTTAGATCTTCCTGATTTTCGGTGAGAGGCCTTGATTGGGACCTTTGAAGTGAATGGATGGACTGGATTTATCACAAACATCATGGTGGACCCCACCTGGTGGAGTGCGTGTGCACAACTGGCAGTGCACCAGATTCCCAAACATGGTCAGACGAGCGCTGACCCGTGCTCGCCCAAAAAGAGAAGGGTTTCCCCTCCTTTTTCCCTCCCGATTTCAATTCAAACGGACAGGCGCCCGTGATTCTGATCGTGGCCCACCAATCACATCCCATCTCCATGATCGGAACCGTCCATCAGCTTCAGAGCGTGGGGCTAATCAAAACCCGACTGCTACAACAAGTTTTCTCGTACATATGGACACACAAACGTCGACGTAAACCGGACCCGGTAGCACAATGTTTTCTAAAATGGAAACTGTCTGCACGCCAGCTTGGCGATCCGCGTTAAGGAGAGATCCTCCAATCTCAGTCCTCCATTATCAGACGGATCCCAACTGTCCGTTGATTTCTCACGTGAGCTAGTGTTTCTTGTGGAAAAACCGAAACCAAAAACCTCCCATCCGCTGCTGTTTTCCAGAACACCGGATAGCAGAATCTAATCCTGGCCTTCCATCCTCATATAACGGTCCTAAGAGCAATGGAACTGCTATAAGGGAGAGATGGCTCGGACTGTAGATAGGTTTCTCTCCCTTTCTTAGAAAAATCCTAGAAAAATGCTCTCCATTCTTCATTCGAACCCACTGATGAGATGCCTTTAGAGCTTCGATCTGTTGATTTCCCAAGCTCCGTTTGAAGAACAAAGACAGCACGGTGGCTTCGTTTTGAGGAATGGGGCCGTTGTTCGAAAGCCACTATTGCCGCTGGTCATCTTCCTCGTTTGGGACCGCAATGAGTCACGGTTCAAGTTGGGCCGATTCGTGCCATGATGGAGTTTCCGCATAAAGGAGAAGCAGATGTAGAGAAGAAAAAGGAGAGAAAGAAAGAGAGGAAGGAGAGAGAATCTGGCAGACTCGAGCTAGTGCCCCACTAGCCACTGCACCTGGCAACTCGGGCCGAGTTAGGTCCGATCCATGCCAACAACAGAGTTGGTTTGGGCCTGGTTCGAGTACCACTGGGTATTCCAACCTAATAGGAAGAAAAAGAGTGAAAGGAAGAAGGGAAGGAAGAAACAGAGCAGTGAGAGAGATGGTGGGTTCGGGTAGCAACCCGACTCGTTGCTGAGCTGAGTTGGTTCGGATCTGGTTCGTGCCTGGGGGTCTGTTAAAGTTCTAGCAAGGAGAAGAGAAAATGAAGGGAAAAGATAAGGAGATGAGGAGAGGGGGAGAGAGGAGACAGAGAGGGAGAGTGTGCATTACCGCACTGACTCGACTCAAACCGAGCCAAGTTCGACTCACTGGTGAGTCTGAGCTGAGTTTAGGTTCATCTGAGTGTAAGCTTGGCCTAGTCCAACAACAGAGAAGAAAGAAAGAGGAAGAAGGAAGAAGAAGATAGTGGAAGGAGATGGGGTTGAGGCCTTGGTTGTTGCCGAGTCAACCGGGCTTTAACTCATTAACTCCTTGAGTCGGTTGGGCCTAGCAAGTTGCTGGTTGTGGTTATTCAGGGAATCGAGAATGAAGCAAATGAGGGTGAGGATGGTTTCTAATTGTGTTGAGCCGAGTCAACTCGACTCGAACTAAGTTAAGTTGAGTCAGCGTTTTCTTCCTAAACCAAACCTATGTCAGTGTATTGTTATCATTGTTGCACCATTTTGTTAAGATTATTAATATTAGAAATAGTTAGCCAATGTTGGATTATTTATGTGCAAACTAGATATCATAAGCAAAACTGTAATTACTAAGTGGTATTATTGTATTTATCGCCCTTAAATAGTAACATTAATAGTGTACCGTGATACCTAATAACATAACAATTATCAGGGTCATGTTAGCTTGTGATAATCGCTAGAACCAATGGCGGTTTTGCGATTATCAATATCATTAGTTTGGTGAATAATCGTACATCAATTGGCATATTAAATCCTATAACTTATCTTAGACTTAATTAATCTAAACCCTAGACCTATACTTAAAATGTAAATAGTAAGTTGAGCTTTGGGCCTAATTGTAGAATGTCATAATTCTTGATAGATCATAATATCTGGATTCATTAATAATAACAATTAATATTAACATTAGAAAATATTAATGACTTCCCTTATGGGATTAGTATAATACTTGTTAATATAATCATTAATATTAGCTCTTATTATATTTTCAATGGTAAATATTCCCTTATTGTTACCCATATTATTTAGAAGATGGTTGGTCATTGTAAGAATATTGGATAATGTGGAACGTCTAAATGTGGACCTACGAACCATCATTATTAATACTAAGAGATTAATACTCCTAATATGAATATTACTCAATCCATCGTACAATAATAATGATAATAATATTATTAATAATTTAGGATTAAAATCCTAAAGTTTAAGTTTAAGGCTAAACCCTATGATAGAAACCCTAAATTCTACATTAAAACCCTAAGATAAATAATCCAAACCCTAGGTTATTATCTTAAACTCTAGGTAGTGATTAGAACTTGGACATAATTGTACAAGTTCATGATTTGTGGTAGGATACAATTCTAAGGGCGCAAGCACTTAGTGACACTAGAAGGTGATTCAAAGTATAAGGTGATGATTCTTCCCCTTGAGCTTTCCATTTTCTCACTAGCCTAAGTTATAGTTTTTATTTTAATTTATAATTAATATATCCATTTCATTGTTACATGTGTTAATTGTTGGAATTAAATTGTTATATTACATGCTTAATATTTACCCTGCATACTTATTCATGCTTGTGGATTATTTGTGGATTGCTTATGAAACTTAAACCGGTACATTAGTGGGAAACTCCCACCTATAAATGTACACTCATACTTAGGATTTAACCCGACTGGTTGTGATTGTAATAGACCCTTGGCTTAGTTGTTATGGAATGATGGTTTAAATTGACCATTGACGTGGGCTTACTATCTAGGGTTGTTGTGTCCAATGATTTTTAAGGATGGTCTTTATTGTATTGTTTTGATATTTACCCTATGTGGCATATTTTGATACTCGCCTTATGTGGTTTTGTTTTGATATTTTTCCTATATGGGTTCGATGTTTTATATTGTGCAACCATGTGATGGTAAGCCCCATATACAGTAATTTAATTGGTCACTAGTCAATGGGTTTCCATTAAACATCCTAAGATGGTAGTCTCATGGCCGGGGATGGTGGTCATGGGATATTATGCCCAAGTCGTCAGCCTACGCTGGGTCATGTGTTCCCTGTAGTGGTCATGAGCCTATTTAAATTCGCTGGTTGCAATTGGACTAATAACAGGTTGGCTAATCATGTATGCATAGCAAGACCAGCATCTATTGTTGTTGTACGTGACATGAATTCGCCTGTCTAGATGTTTTACTCTTAGCACAGACCATCACCTATTGTTATCGTACGTATTTGTCTGTCTGGATGTTTTACTTGAGGCATAGACCGTCTTGATGTTTTACCTAAGTCGATGATTACATGGGTAACGACCCTAATGTCCATCTAGATGTTTTACCCAGGACAATTATCGCACTCACGCATCTATGCATATAATAAGACTGCATTTACTCTATTTTGGTTGTCTAGATGTTTTATACTATTTCTTACCTAATGAGGCGGTGTGTAATCTTAAGGGGAATTCACACTGAGTTGGTCACTCATCCATCAAATATGTAACCGTACAGGTAGTACAGGTGCTTTAAGTGATATGCATATTCAAACTGATGAGGAGCCGTTATAATGGTCAAGGATGCGTGGTTATACTTGTCGAGGAAGTTGCGCAATCTTGCGGCTTTCGTTTATATATTTTCTTTTATATTTCTCATGTATGTAAATTTTGTAATTGTTAATGGGGACATTGGTTTGTATAAGTCATTATGGGCAGCTCTTATATATTTAACTGATAATGCAAACTTTCCTCTATGTTTGATTTGTCCATACTACGCTCATCTGCTTACTCTGAATGAAGAAAAAAAATGTATACTCGAATTTGACCATCCTTTAAGGTTAACACTCGGGTTTTTAGGAAATAGGTCATGTACTCGGGTCCTGAAAAGTCGGGGCGTTACATAAAATACCGTAAGTGATGGTGCAAGACATGTTAGTCCAAATCAATAAATTTTACTTTCCAATAGATTTTATCATTTTAGATACGAGAATTGGTCACGAATTCTATCACTCAAAATCCCTATAATTTTGAGACACTCATTCTTGGATACTCCAATTACATTAATCAACTGTCGAAATGGAGTCATGAAGCTATCGTTCGAGAATATGGCATTGGAATTAAATGCACTTAATTTGTGTAAATAGCAAAGTGATGGGGATGAGGTCCATGAGGTGAACATGATTGATACACTCGTGGAAGATGAGCTTTTTCTTACTACTATCTCTGTCCCCTTAGAGGCATGCTGATGTAGAGAGGGTCGCGGACAGTTTCATGGCCAAGATGGATCAGAAAATGCCCGGTTGACGACATAAGTGATCCGGACTATCAGACCTTAGATCGAGTGTATCTCACAATCCAGAATGAGTAATCGAACGTAAAATATATGATTTTGGGGTAGAACGAGCTACTTTAGACACCCAAGCTGGCATAGCCGGGTTATGCAAGCCTTGTGAAATAACCTCGGATCGATGGTTGTTTCCCTATTTTAATTTCGTTTTTACTATAAATAGTAAGTTTTAGTTTGATTATAACTCTTCATCCGTTGGGCTTTACGAGTTGCGCCCATGTGAAAAGAGCTTAGAATAATTAGGAGAATAGATTGGTGAAGCCAAATAGGTCACTCACTATTTTTGGTCGAAAACCTTGCGCACTAGTAGATATTACGACCATCTATAAATAATAAGTTTACTATTTATAGTAAGTTGCGAATTCTAGGAGTTTTAATTATAGTTTGCTTCTGATTTCTTTCCATTGCTTGGTATCCCTATTTAAAAGGTTGTAAACTCATTTATTTTATTCATAAATCAAATTACGAATTTATTATAATTCATTTCTACTTTCTTGCTTTCTTTCCTCGTAGTTTCAAGAAGTCTCTGTGAGGAGTCCAAAGAACTCCATGGATTTGGAGTAATTATTCTCAAGGAAAACGATAATCGACCTTATCATGTTCATCCCCACGTCAATTGGTAGCAAAGCGAGGATTCCCCTCGGGCTGATGGCAAACAACGAAGGTATGAGCCAGAATTCTGTGGACGGTGATCTAGGGATTCATTATTTTATGGAAAGAATAGGAGCTTTCCACCGGGAGAGTCAGTTGACCATGCAAGGGTTGCAGACAACCCTCGACCATCTTGAAGATGCACTACTTTTGCCCCGAGCCCTAGGCGATGCTCCACCGCCCGTAATTGTTATACGACACAACCCTAATTTTCATAGGGCACTACCGGTGGTAAACCGTAGGACTACACTAGATGATTCAAGTTCTAGTGACAAGGGCCTCAACGAAGGCTTTGCCCGATGATCAATCCATGGAGGCAATCATCTAGATCGTGCTGAAAGAGAGTATCGAGGTAAGGTTGAACTTCCTAGTCTTAATGGTTTATTACGCATATTAGATTTCCTCGATTGGCTAGCCGAGGTAGAGAGATATTTTGATTACATGTACATGCTAAATCATAAAAAGGTGAAATTGGTAGCGTTTAAATTAAAATCTGGTGCTTCTACATGGTGGGAGCAATTACAACTCTCACGTGCCCGACAGAACAAGGCGCCCATTTTATCATGGCCATAGATGAGACACATTCGATCACGATTCCTCCCAA
The DNA here is from genome assembly GCF_029962835.1 of Magnolia sinica. Lineage (NCBI taxonomy): Eukaryota > Viridiplantae > Streptophyta > Magnoliopsida > Magnoliales > Magnoliaceae > Magnolia > Magnolia sinica. Next base: position 82,725,429 of record NC_080581.1, read on the forward strand.
GTGATTATGAGCAGATATTATTCCAACAATACCAGAATTGTCAATAAGGAAATAAAACCGTCACATATTACACTGAAGAATTTCAGCAGTTGGCAGCATGAAACGATCTGTCAGAATCTGAGTTACAAAAAGGTGTCACGATTTATAAGAGGGTTACAATCGACAATTCAGGATCGAATTCAAATGCACCCAACCGGGACCATGGATTAAGCAGTTCAATTGGAAGGTAGGGTAAAAGCGCAGCTTGCAAGAGTCTCTAATTGGCCTTATCCTTTAACTCGACCTCTCATAACGGGTCCCGCGTATGACCCAGTGCTGACACGAGAAAAAGAACCATTAGGAGAACGTCCTCAACCTCCTGCGACCGCAAACTGTGATACAGAAAGCGGCTCATTTAGGCCTCAACGTGTAACACCCACAATAGCGGACCCGAGTAGGATTCTAAATCCTTAAGTTTGGCTAAGGTTGAACAATTGTTACCGTTGTGGCCAACCAGGCCACTTATCAAACACTTGTCCTCAACATCCTACATCACACTTAATCATAAACGAATAGGGCACTAAAGGTGAGGCCCTAGAAGAAGACCATAACTTTGATGAACATAAGCAAGCCACTTAGGAATAAGCAGATGACGATGAGCTGACGGTCTAGGATCACGACGAATATCTAGTTGTGAAGCGATTACTGCATACCCAGCGGAAGAAATTACATTTATAGCGACACAATATATTCCGTACACGGTGCACAGTCAATGGAAATGTCTGTAACATGATTATAGATAGCGGAAGTAGCGAGAAGATAGTCTCAAGAGTGATGATGGACAAATTACAACTACCAATGACAAAACATCCTTCCCCGTAATCAATTAGTTAGATTATAAAGATAAATGAGACCAATGTAACTGAACAATGCACTGTCTCATTTTCAATTGACAAAAATTATAAGGATCAAATACTTTGTAACGTGGTCAACATGGAAGCATGTCACATGTCACTCGGTAGACCCTGATAGTCAAACCGTGATGCGACCCATCGAAAACGAGACAATATCTATGTAGTAGTGAAGGGGAGTTCCCTCCTGACCATTCGGAATTTCATGGATGAATCCAAAAAAATCGGCGAGGTATACGCCGTAGTAGTGAAGGGTGAGGAATTGGAACTCTCAAACATTCCTCTAACTTTAAAACCATTGTTAAACGAATTTAAAGAAGTCTAGCCTGAAGATTTACCCGATGGATTGTCCCCCATGAGGGACATCCAACATGACATTGACCTCATCCCCAGGGCTAACCTGTCTAACCACCATCATTATCAGATGAGTCCGAATGAGTATGAGATACTTAAGGGGCAAGTGGAGGAATTGATCCGTAAGGGTCTCTTGAGAGAGAGAATGTGCCCATGTGTCGTACCAGCATTATCAACGCAAAAAAAAGGGAGTTGACGCATGTGTGTCAACAGTTGGACAATCAACAAAATTGTCATCAAATGTCAGTTCACAATACTATGGTTAGATGACATGCTCGATATGCCAAAAGGGGCCAAGGTGTTCTCTAAACTAGACTTAAGGAGCGGGTACCATTAGATTCGTATTCAACCTAGTGATGAGTGAAAAACGGCAGTAGAACATGGTGGTGATGCACTTAGCCGCCTTGCATCACTACTTGTTACGATGCGCAACGTGGTGGTCGACTTCGACTATCTCAAGGAACTGTATGCCGAGGACGAGGACTTCAAAGATTCTTGGATAGAGGTGGCCTCGGTGGACACCTTAGGTGGCCTCTTATGGAATAGCGGTATTATCGGCCGCAATTGGTACATGATGTGGGAAAAGTCGTACAACGTTGTTATGTTTATCAGACCTCCAAGGGACAATCTCAGAATACGGGTCTCTACACCCCATTACCTGTGCCTGACGGTCATTAGGAGGATTTATCTATGGACTTCGTGCTTGATCTCCCACAAACACAACACAGCATGGATTCAGTGTTCATAGTGATAGATCGTTTCTCTAAGATAACGCACTTTATCCTATACAAAAAGACCCTCAATGCAACACACATGGTGAATCTATTCTTCATGGAGGTCGTACGACTACACGGGATTCTCAAGACCATTACTTCTGATCGTGACACAAAGTTCATTATCCACTTTTGGCGGACTTTGAGGACTCGATTCAATACACGACTTCTATTCAACAGTGCATACCACCCATAAACTAATGGGCAGACCGAGGTTTGAATCCCACATTGGGAAACCTCCTTCGTGTATTTCAGGAGAAAAACCAAAGCAGTGAGATTTGTCCTTGTTTGAAGCAAAGCTTGCATTCAACACCATGGTGAACCACTCGACAGGGAAATCATCATTCCAAATTATCTACGGACGAGTGTCTCGCCACATACTTTACTTGGTCGCTCTGCCCAAGCTCCCAAGAATGAGCATTGCAGCAGAACATATGGCAGACGGGATCATGGGCATCTATTTGGAAGTGCAAATTAAGCTACATGCCTTGAACAAGAAGTACAAGGAACAAGCGGACAAGCATCAGTGACAAAAAATGTTCGAGGTGGGTGACCACGTTATGGTCCATCTTCGTAAAAAGAGATTTCCGACCGGGACGTACAAAAAGTTGAAGAATAAGAAAATTAGGCCGGTACCAATCATCCGAAAGATCAATAACAAAGCTTATATTGTTGATCTTCCAGATGATATGGCGATCTCACAGAATTTCAATGTCGCGGAGCTGACCAAGTATCGTGAATCAGAGCAGGACGAGAACTTGAGGAGGGGACTGATGTAGAGTGGGTCGCAGACAGTTTCATGGCTAAGCTGAATAAAAAAAGGCCCGGTCGATGATAGAAGTGATCTGAACCGTCATACTTTAGATCAGGCGTATCTCACAATCCGGAATGAGTTATCGGGCGTAAAATATATGATTTTGGGGTAGAACGAGCTACTTTAGCCACCCAACCTAGATTTTTCGGGTTACGTAAGCCGGATTTGCGAAATACCCCCGCATCGACGGTCGTTTCCCTATTTTAATTCTGTTTTTACTATAATAGTATGTTTTACTTTGATTATAACTGTTCATCCATTGGGCTTTAAGAGTTGCGGCCAACGTGAAAAGACCTTAGAATAATTAGGAGAACTACTTGGTGAAGCCAAATAAGATACTATTTTTGGCTGAAAACCTTGCGCACTAATAGACATATCACAACCGTCTATAAATAATAAATTTACTATTTATAGTAAGTTGTGAATTCTAGAAGTTTTAATTATAGTTTGCTTCTGATTTCTCTCTCATTGCTTGATATCCCTATTTAAAAGGTTGCAAACTTGTTTATTTCATTCATAAATCAAATTATGAATTTATTTCTACTTTCTTGCTTTCTTTCCTCGTGGATTCGAAAAGTCTCTATAAGGAGTCCAAAGAACTCCGTGGATTCGGAGTAGTTATTCTAGAGGAGGAAGGTGATCGACCTCAACATGTTTATCACTGCGTCGCATTCCCAACTTACTTCATGGACTTAGACGATCATATTATTCTAGATGAGGTGAATGCTTTATTAAAATCTACACTGGTACTCGAAAATAACCAGTGAAGGCCTTGGTTTGAAAAATTGCCCTTACCGATTCCAACCCTCTACCTTTGAGTATAGAAGCACCAAAGTTTGATCTAAAACATTTATCACCTGAGTTCGAATATGTTTATTTGGGTCAAGATGATACATATTTAGTGATTTTCCCCACATTGATGAAGAATAAGAGAGTAAGTTGATCGATGCTCACGAAGAACCTAAGATTATCATTAGATGAACTATTGCGGACATCAAGGGAATTGATCCCCTGATTTACACTCACCAAATACACCTTAAGGATAATGTTATAACCTCAAGACAACTACATTGTCAATTAAATTTAAATATAAAAGGCGTGGTTAAGGCCGATGTATTGATGCTATTGGATGTGGTTATCATTCACCATATATCTGATAGTCAATGGGTTAGTCCAACTCAGGTGGTGCCTAATAAATCTAGAATTACCATCGTAGCCAATGACAACAACGAACTCATGCCTACCAGAGTCACTACTGGTTGGAGAATGAGCATTGATTACAGGAAGTTAAACATGGTTACAAGGAAATATCACTTTTTATTATCCCTCGTTGATCATATATTGAAAAGGTTGTCATTCCTATTATTGCTTCCTTTACATCTACTCCGGTTATAATCAATAGAGATCGCCCCTAAAGATCAAGAGAATACCACTTTTACATATCCCTTTAGCACCTTTGCATACAAAAGTATGTTATTCGGTATATGTAATGTTCATTCATGTTACATTCTAGAAATGTATGCTCAGTATTTTCTCTAACATGTTTGGCCATTTTCGGAAAGTCTTCATGCACGACTTCTCCGTCTTTGGTTGTTCATTTGATGATTGTCTCATACACTTATGATTGATTTTGACAACATGTGAATAAAAAAATCTCGTGTTAAATTGAAAAAAAATGTCATTTCATGATTAAAAAAGGAATTGTCCTTAGACATGTGATTTCTACCAATGAAATTCAAGTATATAAGGTAAAAATGGATCTGATTGTAAATTTGTTGGCTCCCAAAAACATATGTGACATTCGATCCTAGATCATGCTTGATTTTATAGGAGATTTATCAAATATTTCAGCCAAATCTTTAGACCATTAACCAATCTCCTTCAAAAGGACTTCACATTCGAGTGGACTAATGCTTTTCGTGAAGCTTTCACAAAGCTTAAGGGCATGTTGACAACCACACTTATCATGCAACAACCTGATCAAAACATTCCTTTTGAGATCATGTGTGACGCTAGCATATATACCATTGGAGCGGTGCTAGGCTAAAGAAATGCCAAAAAACCTTACATCATCTACTATGCATGTAGAACATTGAACAGTGCCCATATTAACTATTCCACTACGGAAAGAGAACTCCTTGCATAAATTTTGCACTTGACAAGTTTAGATCCTATTTGATCAGATCCAAAATCATTATATTCACCGCTGATTTGGCCCTTGAGTATTTTCTTTCTGAGATGATTGATAAGCCCTGCCTACTCAGATGAATCATTTTACTACGAGAATTTGATTTAAAAACACACGATAAAAATGGAGTACATAACGTAATGGTTGATCATTTATCACAACTTATACCTTCAAACTCCATTAAAACAATACAAATCAAGGATACATTTCCAGATGAACTATTATTTTCACTTTCCCAACTACCTTAGTATGTTGACATTGTTAATTAACTACCCTGTGACATGTAAAATTTCAATTTATTGGACGTCACAAGATAGAAAGAAGTTCTTTGTTGATGTATGTTAATTTTTTTAGGATGATCCATTTTTTGTTCAAATATTACCCAAACCAAATAATAAAGAGACGTGTTGTTGACCATGAACAATCTATTATCATATCCTTCTGTCATTCCCAAGCATGTGGAGGTCATTTTTTGACAAAGAAACCTAGCGCCAAATTTCTACAATATGGTTTATATTAACCGACAATGTTCAAAGACACCCACGAGTTTTGCAAGGCTTGCGTGTGATGTCAAAATTTGGGTGAAATATCTCGTAGGAACATGATACCCTTAAACTCGATCTTAATTGTTTGAATTTTTTATTTTGGAGCATTGATTTCATGGGACCGTTGCCTTCCTCTTTTGAATATATTTACATTTTCCTAGCAACTATATTTCAAAGTGAGTGAAGGCGATTCCATATAGAACCAATGACCATAAGACAATTATACAAATTTTAAAAGAGAATATCTCATCTAGGTTTAGAATACTATGGGTCATCATCGGTGATGGAAGCTCCCACTTTCTTAATAGATTATTTGAGAACTCAATGAGAAATTTATGTTATTACTTACAAAGTGGCTACACTCTATCACCCACGAACAACTAGCCAAGCTAAAATTTTTAATAGGGAGATAAAATAGATTCTACAAAAGACAGTAAACCCGGAACGTAAGGATTGGTCTTTACGACGAACTGACTCATTGCGGGCTTACTGTACCGCATTCAAGACCCTTATTGGAATCTCTCTCTATGGACTTGTTTATGGGAAAATACGCCACTTGCCGGTAGAATTGGAACATAGACTATACTAGGTAACAAAGAAATTCAAATTTAACTTGGACAAAGCAAGCTCTCTATGTAAACTCCAACTCGTGGAATTAAAAGAGATCCAGAATGAGGTGTATGATAATTCAAGGATTTACAAAGACTAGATGAAAGTGTTCTATGATAAGAACATTTTTAGGAAATAATTCGAGCCAAATAAAAAAATGCTTTTGTATAATTCTCGACTTTATCTTTTTCTTGGTAAGCTAAACTCCAGATAGACCGACCCTTTTATTATTAAAATGATTTATTTGTAAGGGGCTATGAAACTTGAGAATCCAGCAAATAACAATGAGTTTAAAGTTTATGGACAGAGGTTTAAGTTGTTTGTTGAGAAGTTTGTTTCAAATGATATGTTCATGCCTCTGGAAGATCCTATGTATCAGGATTGATCTTCTAGTTTGATGGAGATCCATTTCCCTTACTTTTGTAGTCTAGTTTCTTTCATAGGATAGGTTATTTTAACTCAGATATAGGTTATTTTAACTCAGATAATTAGATTTGGGAATGAATTTACCATCAGATCAACAATAGTTGGCACTCAAAGGTCATATTCTAGTTGACATGGCCCACCCGAGTTGTGCATCTGCCTCAGCCTTGGTTAGACAATGCAAGCATAACCTAATGGATGGCATGTATTTGATTACACACCTTGGTGGACCCCATTCTAAGGCAGTGCGTGAGCACAGTTCATGTGCACTAACGATGCACTAGACTGCACGTCCAGTCAAAGTTGGGTTGACCCATCATTTACAAACAAAGGAAGGATCTTCCTCCCTTTTCTCTCTTCCCGCCCAAAAACAACTCAAATAGGTTGACATTGGCTGCGTTGTGGCCCACCATGATCACCAAACTGGGAGATCCAAACCGTTCTTTCGATCTAGGAGGTGGGGCCTACCAAAGCCACGCCGTCTGTGCGCATTCATCCACCCGTACATGCACACAATCAAGGGTCCAAACTAGCCGTGTATGGTGGATTTTTCTAAAAACGGAAATCCCGCTATGAGAAAAGAAAAGAAAAGAAAAACTTGAAATTTGGCTATCCTTAAAGGTTAACACCCGGGTTTTTAGAAAACAAGTCGTATACTCGGGTTTAAAAAACTGAGGCATTACAATATAATACTGGCATAATGAATTGCCCATCATTCAGTGCATTGAAGTAGACACGATGATCATATTTACTTCTGATAAACCCTTGACTCGCTATGAAAGCATCGAATTTCTTATAATATTACTTAGGCGATTATTTCAAGCCGTATAACGACCTCCTCAACTTATAAACCTTATTCTCCAACTCATGTATCTCAAACCTTTCTGGCATCTTCATGTAGATCTGTTCTTCTAATTTTCCATGTATAAAAGCAGCCTTTACATCCATCTGTTCAAGTTCCATATTATATTGGGCAACCAGCGCCAACACAAATATAATAGATATTTGCTTGATCGAGGGCGCAAAAATATTGCCGAAGTTGATACCCTAATTCCACGCATAACCCTTCACAACTAATCTGGCCTTGTACCTGTAACACCCTAAACTTTTTAATACTCGAGTATTGAAAGTTCTCGAGCGTTACCGTGAGATTCAACCTATCAATCTATTATGTACATGGATACAGTACCAATCTATTTAACCTGACCTTACATTGTATTCCAAATACGAATTAGACCATTGAGAATGATCTCCATCCATAAGACCAAGCCATCTGACCGTTGAATTTAAGACATGACCATCTATCAGGTGATTTGACGTATGCACGTTCCTCTGAATGATCTGACGAATAACTCTTTGTCTGTAATGATTTAGATATAAGTTCGCATGTAAGAGTTGCGTAGGAAGATACATACGACCCTATAGAACCACTAGATTTTCCAAAACTCTTATATCAGCAAAAATTACGAAAATGACATCAACCTAGACTCCTGAATTCTAGAACACCTAGTTTCCATGATCCGTTTCATATAAAAGTTTATATTGTGCCTATCGATCATAAATTAACCATAGATCAAAATTCAACCCTTAGATAATTGTATAAGTGGCCCAAATTAACAGATCAGCTGTAAACATTGATTTTGATGTCCATCGAGTGAAGAAACTGCATAGGCAGCTGTAGTTGGACATTTCCCTTCATATGAACGGAGTAGATTTCTCCAAAACATAACCGTGGGCCCCACAACTGATAAAGAGAGTAGACGTGTGCGTACACTAGTGGTGCACCAAACCGGATATCGGGTCAAATCTAGTTTGACTCAATAAAACCTGTATAAAGAAGGGAAATTCCTTCTTCCTTTCTCATTCACGGACAACCATCTGTTGGGATGAGTCGTGGCCCACCACGATCATCCATAAGGATGATATGAACCGTTCGTCGTGTTCAGAAGATTGTTCCAAATAAAACCATATCACCCCTACACCTTCATGCAAACACACGTGCCCACAGTGGTAATCGCATGTGGTTGAGATACCGTTTGCAACGCAAACAGATCGCTCCGTTAGGAGACTTCGTGGCCCACCATCAGCGGCCCCTTGAAAGATCTGGATCTTCCATCTTGTAGACGGGTTAAATCCGACCAACACCCCAACTCCTTCCTCACCAAATCCACTCAAACGATCGAACAGTTGTTGCCCCAAAAACTTCCTGCGAATTGCGCCCGGAAACCAGAGCAGTTTCCAACTCTATCACATAAGAAACCTAAGGAGAGCCATCTGAATCCAATCAAGGCCATCCAAATCCTACTAGAGGAGATCCGATCCCAACTAAGAATGCCAAGAAAGTTGGGAGATCTCCGCGATTCCAGGAACAGGATTTCTCCGCAAATGCACCAGTAGGAAAAAAGGACAGTCTTTCTCATGCTGGACGACCCGATTCTCGAACCTGGCTTCAATCCAAGCCGTCCAAGTTACATAGAAGGCGGTTTCGACCCTAGCCATACTGTCTGAATACACCATCTTTCCTCACGAAAATTGCATCTCCGAAAGATGCGTCCGTAAGAGTCTTGAGAATTTCATTCACAGAGGAGTTGCGTGACCGAATTATGATCGTTGTGGGCCAGGAATCATCAGCACCCGATCAATCAAGAGGGAGTGCGAGCGGTTTCCGCACAAAACCAAGCAAACTTGCGCAACCGTTCACGTAAGGTTTCCTCCGCGTACAGAACACGCAGGACCGATAGCACCTGCGTACGTAGAAGGTTTTGGATTTTCAGAACCTTATAAATACACCCCTCCCTCTAGCAGACGCACACGACGGAGAGAAGAAGAGGGAAAAAGAGAAGCAAGAAAGAGAAAGAAAATAAAAAGGAAGAGAATGGAAAGAAAGAAAGAAAGCGAAAGAAAAGAAAAAGGAAGAGAAAGGAAAGAAAGGAAAGAAAGAAAGAGAGATAAAGGTTGTGTGATGAGTTGACTTGCCGAGTCAGCCTTTGAGTTGCTACTCCACGTTAGTTCAAGACAGGAAAATGGGTTCTTATCCGGGGACTACTTGAGGCCTTTAAACTTATTAGCAGATATCAAATAATTTAAGGTGAGGGTTTTTCTTTTAAGCTTACCTTAATTTAAGTTGGTTTGGTTTATTCCAATTTTTTGCATGCTTTTCTTTATGTTATTATGATTCTTTCCCTCTTTTCATATAATTTTATCACCATCAATTGTTTATCATTGTGAAAATTTTAGTATGGTTTTGATTACATGTGATCTTTATGAATTTATGCGGGACGATGGATACAAGTCTTGCCTTTGCCTTATTAATTGTATGAGTTTGCGCTTGCTACTATTCTCTTTTAAGTTGGCCCTTGCCACTCTCCTTATTATTAAGTTGGCCATTGCCACTCTCCTCTTGTTGATTTAGTCATTGCTACTCTCCTTACTATCGAGTTGGCCATTACCACTTTCCTCTTGTTGAGTTAGCCATTGCTACTCTCCTTACTATTGAGTTGGCCATTGTCACTCTTCTCCTTATTGAGCTAGTTATTGCTACTCTCCGCTATATTTTGTTAGCCTTGTGCTATTTACCTTTAAGGCTTTGACATGTATCTCGATATTCCCAAACTTCCATAATTCAATGGATTTCTCTATTTGTTGCAAATACTATGTTGGGAATCCCTCTTATAGCGATCAAATAAATATCGCAGGCGTAATGCATTTTCGGTTGCGGCCCTGGGGTGACACATAATTCTATGTTTCATGAGTGATAGTGCACAATTTTGTGTATGTAAATCATTACACGTGTTACATCAATTCTTTTCTTTTTGGGGGTTGGATGTTGCATTTACTCGCTCAACTCTGGTCTTTTCTTTTGGGAGTTGGATGTCGCAATTAGTTGCTTCAATCCGGGTTGCGCGATTCACCCGATCATGTGTTGTGTTCATCTTGGGATAACCGCATAGATTCATATTAAACGTGGGATATACCAGCGAATCTCCGTAGTATGGGTTGCGGGGCGAATTGGATAACTATAATTGTATTCCACATTATGGTGATCACTAAGTGTGATAAATCGTATACATTTTGCTAGGCATGCATCTCATATAGATTGCTTGTGCATTGCTGCATCTTTCAGTTGTGGAGTACGAGACGTATAAGAACCTTTACATTGTTTTTATGAATCTCTTGAATTACTATTAATCTTAAAGGATGACCATCACTATGAGTAGGGCATTGGCCCTCTCCTAACCATATAGATGATGCAGGTGATGTACAGTTTGAAGATTTAAAGGATCATCTCGCTATACAAGACTATACTGAAAGAATATGAAGATAATTTATTATTTAGTTTTATACTTCCACTGCGAACTTGATTAATGTAATAAGCTTCTATTGAGAAGACATTTGATTATTTATTCAATTTATTTACTCTGATGAAATAATCAATTTAGTTGATTTCATTCTTGTAAATGTTACCTTCATGAATGTACCTGGATGTAATTCGAATGGAAAAAAATAAGGTGCGATTTTTAAGGCATCCAAGTTTTACATTATTAATACCCGGTTTTCTCAGGCACGAGTATAAACTCTGGTCGTGAAAATTCAGGGCGTTACAATACCTATTCCGTTTCTTTTGGTAAATTCATTTTGATCTGATCGTTTTTTGTATAACGAGTCCATCTCGTCTTTCATCACCACTATTTAACTTCTCAGCATCTTTTATCTTCTAATGCTTTTAAAAAAGTAAACAGATTCCCCTCATTTGTAATGAGAGCAAATGTAACATTTGAGTAATTTCTATATTTCACTGGTAATCTGTGATCACTTGGTGGATTTCTTCTCATATGTGGCTGCTTCACCTGCTTATATGCATCTTTTGTGGCTTGACTTCTACCTGCGTCTCATATTTTTCGATTTCAACATCAATTACCATTAATTTACCTATTTCATTGTGTTCATCTTTGCGAAATAAGGAATCCTCATAAAACATAACGCCACGGTTAATCATGATCTTCCGTGTGACCCTATCATACAACCTGCATTCTTTTACACCACTGCCAAAACCCACAAAGGTACACTTATTTGCCCTCTGGTCTAACTTATTATCTTGACGAACATTACATGAAAGTAAGCATTACAACCAAATACACATAGCCCCGATTAGTCTACATCATGACCACTCCACACTTCTTCTAGAATTTCACAGCTAATAGGCATGAACGTGGATCAATTCACTAAGCAACAAGCTGTATTAATGACATCAATACATAGTTCATTGCCCAATTACCATTACTCAATATGCTTTGGCTCTCCAAGATAGTCCAATTCATTCGTTCTGCCACACCGTTCTAATCTATTGCATACCTTACTGCATTGTGCTTAATAATCCATTTATCTTTACAAAATGAATAAATTCATTCGAAGCAAATTCACCACCATTGTTTGTTTTCGATACTTCCAACTCTTGCCATATCTGCTTTTCTACAACCGTCTTTCGCATCTTGAAAGTTGCGAAAATATTGGATTATGTTTCACAAAGTAAACACAAACTATTATAAAGTGAATATTTGTGAATGAAATAAAAAATGATGACCCTTCTCCATAAACAATAGTTGACGACTTCATACATCGGAATGCACATGATCAACTAGCTATTTACTTATATATTTTCAAGGCTCAAAAGACAACCGTGATTGTTTATTATATATATAATCCTCACATATATTTAAATCAACACATTTAATTTGAGAATTCAAACAATGATTAAAAAATACATTCATGCCGTGATCGCTCATATGGCCCAGTCACGCATGCCACAAATGTGCCGATATGGACTTCGTTATAAACGTTGCAGCTCCACCTAATACGGTATTCCTGATTAACTTGTAAAGGTCATCGCTCCACTATGCCTTCATCACAATGATTGTCTTTTTAAAGCTTTTATGATATGATCAAGTCTGGTGATCTTACACACAAATGTATCGAGAACTCCTAAAAATATCAAATTCTTCATTGAATAAAAAAACATGTCTTACACCCGTTAGGATACACTCCATCTCATTAGACATCTTAATGCATACTGATCTGACACCAATAATCTTACATGCAACATCATTACTCAAAAACACTTGACAACCATTACACACACTGTAACTGGCGAACTGACTTCGATGAAAGGTCATGTGGTATAAAGCTCCCGAATCTAAAATCCAATTGTTGCTGAGATATCCGAATTTGGATACAGTTAGAACGTCATAACCACTTGACTCCTCACTAGATTTCATTGTATGGACCTCTTTTGGCGAATTTTATAATTTCTATGCCTTTTAGGCTTTAGGATTTCGACGATCCTTGTTCATATGCCTCAACATTCCATAGTTATAGTACTTCATCTTCTCTTTACCTTTAGACTTGGACCTATATCAAGAATTTTCTCTCTCACTTGCACTTTCTTCTCCTAACAACCAATGCATTCGTATAGGAACCCCGCCGCTATAATTCTTTCTCAATTACTTCGAATGAAGGGTTGAGATAACAATTTCGACATCATTTATCTTTAATCGTAGCATATATTGTTTACGATACTCTCGTATAACTCTGTAAGAGAATTCAACAAAATTAGAGCTTGATTTTCTCCGTCGATCTTCACCTCCACACTCATTAACTTGCAAAGTAATTGATTGAACATGCTAACGTGTTTATTAAAATTAGTCCCTTCCACCATCTTCAAAGTATAAAATTGTTTATTCAGATACATATGCTTTGAAAAATATTTCATCATGTACATGCTTTATAGTTTTGTCCAAAGGCATGTGATGGCCTTTTGATCGATGACATTATAAAGGACATCATCTGTCAAATATATTTGTATCAAGGTAATCGCCCTCTGGTCAAGTTTTTAACTCTTCATCGTTCATAGTTGCATGATGCTTTGGTATGCCAATGAGTGCTTGTTGCAATCCTCAATGAAATAGAAGGCCTCTTATCTTCGTTTTATATAGTTCAAATTTATTTTTCCCATTGAACTTTTTCATTTCATACTTTGCATTAGATCATTTCATCATCATGTTGCAGATTCAAATTCAAATCTCAACATATATATATCTGATACCACTTGTTGGGGAACTGTGAAAGTAAACTTCGAATTTGAATCATATAACAAGAAATAAACACAAACAAAGCATACACACGAACGCATAATTTTACATGAAAAATCATTACAGGAAAAAGCCACTGTATACAGTGACAAGCAAATCTATTGTAAAAATGAAAGTACAAGAGATAAAATCACTTACGGATACAAAAACCCTTGTTTTATTCCTTTCAAACCCTATAATTAGTTTATCCCTCGTTGTTTTCTATCTTAATTTTGTATTACATGCATATATAGTGTTATATTCATGATAAGAAACAAATCGTGTAATTATGCAGAATCATGCGTGTCATCGATCTAAGCATCAATTGACATCGATCAATCAATCCTTATATTCAATCAATCAAACATGCTTAAAATGTCTGGAAAGTTAAAATGGATTTTTTGACACTTGCCGACGGACCCAAACATTCAAGGTTAATTGATTGAACCTATTCAAACTTGTCCAGAGACCATTTTATTCAATCCAAAGTTCACTTGATCAATCCAACAGCTTGTTCAAATGACCGAACTCTCCTATTCCTATACCCATGGAATAGGTATAGACGACAACCCATGAGTGCTATGCCTAATCCATCCATCAACTTGGCAACTTGGCACCACATTATATTCGTTTTCCTAAAAAAATCAGGTCCACTGAATACCGGGGCCCAATATTGGAAGCTGGTGGTTGGGTAAGAGAATTTCAGCCAAATTTTGTCTGAATCGCACACTTATGTTGCTAATTGTAACCCAAATGATCAGTGGATTAACCTGATTTTTGGGCCAGGGCATTAATATACTGGTGCCGCTCTGATGGATGGATTGGATCTCTGACCTATCATGCTGTGCGGGCACACGTGGCGCGTATCCACAGGCTTCATGCACATGCACGTGGGCTTAAGTACGTCTCACGTGATACCATATAAATATAAGCCGTGGCTCTGATGTGATTCTCAGATGAGCGGCTGTGATCACGACACACGTGCGTCGGAGATGACAAGTGCGAGACAGAAAGGAAAGACAAAAAGAAAAAAGAAAAAAAATTAAAAAAAGAAAAACCAGAAAACCCTACCCTCTCCTTCCTACACACTCCCTTTCAAAGGGCGCATTGTCTTTCGAGTCTTCCCATCTCCCCCCCCCCCCCCCCTCTCCGTAAAAACCACATTTTTCAAAACCCCCCCAAATCTCCCCATTTTCCTCTTTCATTTACAAAACCGCCCTCCCTCTCCCTCTCCCTCTCCCTCAGCAGGAATGGCAGGCGGTTTTAGGGTTTCGATCCCGAACAACGTGAAGAAGACGATCCAGCACATAAAGGAGATCGCAGGCAATCACACCGACGATGAGATATACGCAATGCTCAAGGAATGCTCGATGAATCCCGACGAAACCGTCGACAAGCTCCTCAATCAAGGTATCCTCTCTCTCTCTCTCTCTCTTTCTCTCTCTTTGTGTGTGTATCGTCTCCCTTGTCTTTGATCTGTTGTGTGTTTGATTATTGCTCTTGGCCTGGATTTGGAGGAGGGTTTTGGGCTTTCGGCCCAACTCGGCAATTAGAATGTGGAAATTGAATTGGGATTTGATTGGGTTTTTTTGGGCTTTCTGCCTAACTCGTTCTTGTTCGTTTATGTTGTTGTTGTTTTTTTTTTTTTTTTTTGGTTTGTGGTTTCCGGAAAGAAAATGGGGTTTCCCGTGTTCTGTTGGGTTTTCGGGTTCCATTGTTCCATGAAGATTTCGATGAACCACTCCTCTCTGTATTTTGATCTTTTTGGCGCGTGGTTCTTATTTTTTGCTCGATTCAGAGGTGCGTTTTGTTTTTAGTTGAAAAAATATGCTGATTTGGGTATGAGAATTGAGCTGGGATTTGATGGGTTCTTGCGTGTGATGTAGTTTCTGTGAGGAAAGGTTAGTTCTTTGATTTTGTTGTTCTTGGGTTTGCAGATTTTGGAGGGAAAGTGGGGTTTTGGGTTTGTTGATGTTGATGGGTTTTGTTAGTTTTTCAGGAGTTTCGTTGTTGTGCGTGGATGTCGATTTATCTCGATCTTGCTATGTCTGTCATTTCAATTCATTCAATCTACTGGGTCTTCCATTCTTGTTTTTGGGTTCGATTCAGAGGTGCTGCTTAAAAAAATAATAATTTGGTGGGAGCATACCTATTTGGCAGTGAAAATCGTACTGGGATTTGATGGAGTGTACGGCATTTGATTTAGTTGTTATTCGATCTGTTCGGTCTTTTGTTCTTGTTTTTGGATTCAATTTGGAGTGGGTTTCGTTTCTACTCTTCTTCTTTTTTTGGAAGAACACTGTGATTTGGTTGTGAATATTCAGTTGGGATTTGATGGGGATTTCAGCATGCGATTTAGTTTCTGTAAAATGTGTTTGTTATTGGATTACATTATTTCCGGGTTTGTACTTTTTTGGGCTGGAAAGGGCATTTACATTCTGATCTTGAACATTGTAATGAATCTTGTTCTCTCTCTCTCTCTACTTATATATATATTTGAGAATTACTAGTTTCTAATGTGATTTGGGTTGATTCGGAAGTGTTGCTGTAGCTTATGTAAGGTCAGGTTAGTTCTTGGATCTCTTTCTCTTTTCGGATTTTTCATTTTTGGAAGGATAATGGGGTTCTGGGTGTGTAAATATTGATGGGTTTTGTTGGGTTTTCAGCTCATGGAAATATACTTTACAGTTTTAATATTATAATATTGATTTCTGTTCTAGTCATTGTGTTGTTGGCCAATATTAGTAGCACTCGAGCTGTCTCGATTCATATGATACATTCGTCTTTTTTACAAGCAAAATATGATAATGATAAAAACTCTCTTTTTTGATTGCTAACTAGTGAATGGCTTTGCAGATCCTTTTCATGAAGTCAAGAGGAAGCGCGACCGGAGGAAAGAGGTAAATGTTTACCTTTTACTCTCTGACTTACCATTTCAAGCATCATCTGCTATTTTTTCCTGTTCCCTCTCTGCCAATGAGAATATCTCATTGTGCTTTTTTTTTTTTTTGGTGCTGCTACAGCTGCTCTAGTTATTTTATTGGCACCTTTTGAGTATTGAGACACACATGCTCCCCCCTTCATCATTTTAACCATTCCCTTTTATTCATGATTTCATCATATGCGTACTCACAAGGGATGTTGATAAAGCATACACTTTCTAGCTTCTTGATTATGGTGAAAACTTATCGAGTTGCTACCTGCATTTTGTTTGTGAAAGCTTTTTCATAGTTTCAAATTGCGCTTTCAATCAAGCTTGGAATGCTTTAGAAGTGATAAAGTGTGTTTGAGTTACAAATCTGGGATCTTACTATTTAGATTTTTAGTTCCACCTTGAAGCCCTTTTTAGATGAATCCTACAATTCTATGATTTGAATCGTATGGTTTACAATATAAACCCTGACTTATGATTCAAATCATAGTTGTTTTCTTCTATTTTAAGCTTTACTTGGCTTTCATTTTACATTTTTAAATTGGTGGGGGCTTATAATTGATGACTTCTTAATTGGTTGAAAAGCCAAATCGATGTGTGACTTATCTGGAATGTTTTTATGGATGGTTGCGATTATGTTGATTTACATGCATCGTGGTAATGATGGTTATAAATCAAATATCTTTTTTGGTCGGTCTACAAAATCAAATGCCGCTTTTCTAATGTGATTGTATGCTCAAGAAAGGTAAAAAGAACACACATTATTAGAGGATTCTTGATTTTTTAAAGGTAAATTTCTTGAATGATAAAAAATAAAGGAAATACGAGAATCCTCTATCTTGATATGGTGGTATTACTTGGTGCATATTAATGGGAATTGGATGATTGATGAGCTATTATTATTATTTTTTCTGATTTATTTGTGTTTTTGCAGTTTTTTTTTTTAAATTTTTATAAAGAAAATCATATAACATATTTTGATTTACATTACGATTTGTGATTCAGTACAATTCAACCCTTATTATGATTTGCAATACGATAGCAACAACGATTTTAACAACATCAAGTATAGCTGAAAATGAGGACGTTGAGATGGATGATTGGCAAGACAAGGATGGAATTAGAAATGAATGCTCTTGAGGGAACATAGGTGTAGCAACAATAGGTAATAAGATAAGGGGAAGTATAATGCGGGGGCATTTTCACAATGGGTTCGAGTGGGGTGGCTTGTGGGATGTAGGGGCACACTCGGGGTGGGCAGCCCGTGGAACCCATGAATTTGGGGCCCGTGTGAGGCAGGTGGCTCATGTAAGGTGGAACCCATGGATTTGGGGCTCATGAGGGTGTGGGACCCATGGATTTGGGGCTCATGAGGGTGTGTGACCCATGGATTTGGGACAATTCGAGCTTTTAGTGCAAGTGGTTAATTGCCCTGCATCAAAGTAGGTTTAGATGGTTTAGTCATGTGCAATGGAGACCAAATATTGCTTTGGTTAGGGGTGAGTTGGTTCTAGTTGAAGGCTCTAAAAGAGCAAGGGAGGGCCCAAAAGGACGTGGGTGGAGGGAGTAAGAAAAGACTTGATAGCCTATGGTCTAATTGAACTTATGGCCCTTGATTGAGTGGAATGGCAGATTGGATTCATGTAGCCAACCCCAATGAATGGGGACAAAGCTTAGGTGATGATGATGGTAATGATATTTTATCCTTGGCCTTCCATAGGTGCTGTGGTAGTTGCTGCTGCTTAGGCATTAGTGTTTGTGTTATTTCCTATTTCTCCAAACACTACAATACTTTTGTCAATGGGGTAGCTTGGATGCATAGAAAATAAAATCTGTTGGAATATTAATTCAGTGTTCTCCAGCTGGAGTAGCACAGCTGGTTTTGGATGGCTCCTTTGCTGTGGATGACCTTGGTTCGACTCTCCATGACAAGGTATTCTATAACGGTAACAGTGGCCGTAACGGCCACCACCGTTATTGTTACAATACGGTACGACCTTTTTTTTTTTTGAAAAAATCTGTTTCAGCCCTATTACAGACCTACACGTGTCAATTTTTTCCGAAACGGCCGTTACGATTGTCTTGGCCTTGTAACGCGTAACGGTTGCTATTGTTATGTAACAATATTGGCATACCATACTCCATGAGCTTTTGACGGTGGATCATAGGAGGAAGGGAGAGAAGTAATTAGTCTATAGAGCGAGCGAATTGAGAATGTGCCGGATCGGCACAACCACCAAATCAACGAATCAACTTCATTAATTGAAGGATAGTGAACAATGAAGTGATCCAATAGCCTGGCAAGTTCAAAAATCTCCATTTCCGTCATGTTCCTACAGCAAGGACTCCAAACAACTCCACCTCTGAGCAAAGTATAGCAGCCTGCCACCGAAATGAAGCGGTTTGGGGCAAGACGAGCGACTCTAGGGAAGAGATCCTGAAGCGTGCTATTCCCACATTATATATCCACCAAAAAACGGATCCGCCTATCATTACCTACTGAGAACATTATGCCTCCACGAACCAAGTATTTCGTTGTTGCGATCACCTTCCAACTACTTGAGGCTTTGTATAGGGAGGACCTCTTAATGAACCAATATCCTACCTCATATTTGTTGGCAATGACCTCCCTCCACAACCTACCAGCCTCAGTGCCAAATCTCCAAATCCTTTTCCCGAGGAGACCCCAACCTTCTGAGACCAACTCGTCTCAATTCCACCGGCTGACATACCTCATCTCACTTGAGAGATGAAATTTCCTTCCTTCTGTGTTTCCTCTCCACAAGAAACCCCTCTCAAGCTTCTCAACACTATTGAGCATTGATTTGGGACACTTGAAATGAGACATGAAATAAACTGGCATGTTTGAAAAAGCCATTTTAATAAGGGTCAAAAGACCTCCCAAGTATAGATACCCACACTTCCAGCTTGTCAATGTCCTTTCAATCCTCTCAATGAACTTATCCCATAAGTGTTTTGGTGGCTTACCAATACTGAGTGGGAGACCAAGTTATGTGGAGGAGAAAGATCCCGTTTTGCACCCAAATATGTTTGCCAATTGACCAAGCTCATCCTTGCTCACATGAATACCCAACATTTCTGATTTAGAAGCATTAATTTTCAGGCATGATGCTTCCTCAAAACAAACTGTGATTTTTCGAAGATTATCAACTGCCTTGTGCTCCGCATCATAAAATAACAAAGTATCATATGCATATTGAAGGTGGCTGGTGTGAGGATCAAGAGTTGAAGTCTTGAACCCATTGAAGAGACTGTTGACCACCCTTTGTTGAAGCATCAGACTAGGAGCTTCACCCACCACAACAAAAAAGATACATATTTTTATTCGTGGAAGGAGGATTCCAAGAAAGAAGGCTTTTTACTTGGTTGAGTGTTATTAAAAGAATCCAGGATATGTAATTTTGGTGTCGGAGTCTCAAATTCCATGTTTATGATGAAGGCAATTGCATACTAATGTGCCACATGTGTGAGATCCACGCAATGGATGATGTTGGCCAGAACTCTAACATGCCCCGTTGCAAAGTTGTCGCCTGTCCATTCATTCGAGTGGACTAAGAATGTCCCTTGAATATATGCCCCTTTATGCTAATTTCACCTATAGACCTCTTTCCTGTCGACATATCACATATGTAGGAAGCTTGATCCATGCAAATTGTTGCCCCCATAGTGCATATCATATGGCGTGAAAATTAAGTGGATCCAGTGTTTTTATGGCTATGATCATCCATGCTGAGAGATTCTTGTGGATCACTGGGCATGGTACATGTGTCCTACATGGTGTCAATGGATGATAATCAAAATGTTACACGTAGGAAGCTTGATCCATGCAGATTGTTGTCCCACAGTGGCTTTCACATTTAACAATGGTGGATGGGCTAGATTTGATTGACGCATCTCTCATATTGTCCCCTTTGTGCCAGAATTGCCCGTAAGCCAGACCTAGGGATGACTGAAACAGGGGGTTTACAAGAGGCTACCCATGGTCTATTTGGGAGGGAACTGGGAAGGGGGTGTTGGGAGGGAGGGGAAAAGAGAGGAAGAGACCCAAGGTTTGAGAAGAGGAAAGAAGAAGAAAAAAAGTTCGACAATTGTATCCTAGGATTTTAGAAAGAATGCAAGTTTCAAGATTTTCATGGAAAATTTCCTTTCCTGGATCAGGATTTGCATCCCTTAAAACCATGGAAAAGAAATTCTTTTGTAATTTTTTGTCATGCATCCAAATGACCCCATACAATATGATAAATTTCCTGTTAGTCCCATATTGTCCAAGTCTTCTATACTTAATGCTCTGATGTAGGATGGGTGAAACTAACCTAAGATGTAAGATGTGAGATCAAATACGCATCAATTTCAGCATTCAACATGTAAAATCAAACACATCCATATGATAAATTCAAAAAATTCAGATTAGCAATGCAAATGGCCTAAGCTATCACATACGCGGTGCACTAAGGTATAAAGTATTACAATAGTGGCCCACGTAAAAGTAGGGACTTCCAATCTAGTGTGGGTAGTGCAACATCAATGTGAGAAAACAATCACACCAATAAAACTAGATTTGGGGAACGGGTTTATTAAAAAAATATGATTTTCGTTAGGGGTTTTGGAGTTTAGAGATTGAGGTTTGGGGATTTTGGGAATTAGGGATTTAGGGGTTAATGAATCTAGGGATTAGGGCTTCGTTATAGGTAGGGCTTGGAGGGGACTCATGGAAGGAAAAGTGCCAAAAGGGGGGCCCACACATGGCAGCCTGTACAGATGCGCGCGCGTGTGCGTTCGTTCTTGTGTAGTTGTGGATGAGTAGGGGGAAAGAGAAAGGAGATGGATTGGGTTGGGTTTTGATGGGGTTAGAGGAGTTGTAAGGGAAGGAGGAGGAAAAGTGAAGAAAGGGTGTACCTTGTTGAAGAAGAAAGAGGAAGAAAGACACATTTGAGGAATCTACCACCAAGCAAGCTTCTACCCTTCTACAATTCAATTGGAATGGAGGGTTTTGGAGGGTTTTCTTACAAACCCTAAAAGAAGAGGAAGAACACCTTTTCAAAAGAAGGAAGACTCTTTATTTATTTATTTTTTCCCTCAAGCTTTCCAATAAGGTTGGACATCCCCCCTGCTTTTATGTTAAAACTTTAAAAAATCACAAACATGCCACTCACTTAAGTAACACGGTCCATCATCCAAAATAAGCAAACTAAAACACTTACCATCGATCTTAACCATCAAATAAATCCTCAAAAAAAAAAACATAAATAAAACAAGATCAAGGCCCCATCTGGAACTCGTCTCCCATCCATAAAGAGAGCTGCGTTGATGTAGATGGCCGCCTCCGTCTTTGGTACACCCAAGTAGGTCCTCTGATGTCCCCATCATGCTCTTAATCGTCTGATTTAAAAACTGTGGATGAATGTAACTTTGTTCAGGTTGTAATTTTTCTTCCTATCTTAGCATTTGCTTTGGAGGGTTCTCTTAATAAAATAATGTCACCTTTTGAAAAAAAAGTTGGAACTCTATATCTAGATTTCAAATTACAGTAACAAAATTCTTTATATTTCTTTCTAATTTTGGGAATTGAATGTTTATTAAGGGAAAAAATATTTTTTTGGTAATTAAGGGCCTGTTCGATCTTCCAATTTCCTATGAAATGCACGGTAAATGAGCCATCATTATCATTTCCTGGTGTTTGTTTAATAAGAAATTATGGCTCGTAGTTCGAGAGTCCAATACACTTGTGAAAGGAGGTAAAGTAAAATGTAATCGTTACATATTCACATTACACAACCAACATTTTTACAGTGATTTGAGTGTGAAACAAACTATGTAACAAAATCATCATTACAGTGTATGTGACAATGACCACTGAATTACAAGAGTGAATAATCATGACCCGTTTGCGACCATTTACCATTGTAATTGGAAAACCAAACGGGCCCTAAAAGGTATGTAAATGGAAATACCAAAATTACCATTTGCACTTTAGAAAAAGGTGCAGGCTTAAATCTTTATAAGCTCCTTAGCCCACCTACACAATACATTCATGCAACAATGGAAGAAAAAGAAAAAGAAAAGGATTTTTTGGTAATTAAAAGGAATGTAGATTTTTTTTTTTGAAAGGTGAAATTTTACTTATCAGAACGCAAAAACAGAACAAAGAAAAACAGGCCAACAACAAAAAGATACAGAAAAGAAGAAAAACCTACAAGAAGCTAGAGGAAACCTAAGGAGCTAAAAATACAACAACAGCAAGCGCCACAACTGGGATATCCCTCAATAGACATTACGGGGCCCAGTTCCACATAAATTGGAGGACCCTCATGAATACCCCATCCTCCACTCTCCTCTTGTTGCGAAAGCATCGGCTGTTTCTTTCAGGCCAAATTGACCATAAGACCGCTAGAAAAGCTACACGCCATTTCCTCCTCCCCAGCTTTCCCCCATCCATAGCATGCTAAGCCAGAAGGAGGTTATCAATAGATCGCGGCATAACCCAATGGACCAAAGCAAGAGAGAGAATCCCGATAAAAGGAATGTAGATGGAAATACCAAAAAGACCATTTGCACTTTAGAAGAAGTTGTGAGCTTAAGTCTTTATAAGCTCCCTAAGCTCACCTACACAATACATTCATGCAACAATGGAAGAAAAAGAAAAGGAAGAAAAAGAGGAAAAAGATCCATTTTCTTTCCCTGACTTAAATGCCACACTGAACATTCTTGCCAAAATTTTTCCAGAATCTGTACTTTGATCCATGCCTTTTTTTTTTTTTTTTTGTTTTAAAAAATATTTATTTATTTTTACCTTTTGGTGGTTATGGTTCTTCCAATTTATTTGGTTTGTCCATTAGTAACATCTTTTGCATTGTATATGTTGGCCTGCTGTAGGCTTTTTGCTTCTTACATAGGAGAGTGGCTTTCATTTTTGTTTCTGCAGAAGGGTCACCTCACCACTCTCTGTATGACTACATGACCATTGTTGATGCTAGTTAGGAGTCATTTTTCTGATTGATCAGAGACTGTTGGATTTTTTTACGAAGAAAAAAGAAAAGAAAAAAAAAAAAGAGTCCGTTGTGCAGTGCCTTGTCTTCTTGATACAGATGTGATTCTTTTGCATATGATGCTTTTTTTTTTCCTCCATTATTTGTTGTGAGAGGGAAGGATCTCTTCCACTCAGGGTTTAAATATCTGTTTTGATCAATGTTGTCAAATCGCATATGCCATTGTATGCGATCAGCATATGCTGTTTGCATATGCGATCGCACAATCGCATATGCCATGGCATATTTTTTATAAAATAATAAAAAAATAAAAAATGGAAAAAAATTTTAAAAAATGAAAAAAATCTTAAAAAATAGGAAAAACTTGCCTAATTAGTAAACATGATTGGATTGAGTTATTTTACTTATTTCATTATAATTTGAGTGTTTCATTAAGTTATATATTTAATTACTTATATTATATTATATAAATTTTAACAAAACAATCAAGCTACATTAAAAGAGAACTAATTATTATAAACTTCTAGCAAAGAAATTTTACTGATAAATGGATAACTTGAAACAACTTACAAGTTATAACTTACAACTTAATATACAAAAAGTAAGCACAACTTATAAAATACAAAAAATAAACATACTTGAAGTAATTGTAGAGAGAGTAGAGTAAGAGAGAGAGAGTAATAGATTTAGAGCTTTGGAGTAGAGAATAGTGAAAATGGAAGGGATATGAGTGCCTATTTATAGGCAAAAGTTATCCAAATTGAAAAAATAAAAAATAAAAAAATTGCTTCCACTCTGATTATTAGGAAATATGCGATCGCATATAAAAGTATGCCATGGCATACTTGCCAGGATCGCATATGCCATGATGGCATATGCGATTCGATCCGCAGTATGCGCATATGCGATCGCATTTGACAACAATGGTTTTGATCTTGAATGTGTCGTGTCGGTTTCATCCTTATGTGGCTTGATTTGGTTAGTTTCAGCCAGTTGAGGTTTTGACTCGTCTGACAGACTGAAACAGAGTTGACTCAGTTTTGTTCCAAAATGAGTCGCGAACTAGAACTGGGATTTAAAACCCTGCTTTCATTTTGAGCATTTGAGCATGCGAACAATCGTTGCATTTGTAGTATCATAGTTTTCTTTGTACGTTTCAGTTAATCAAACCATTTAATGCTTGAGTATTTGTTTCTGCAGAGTGTGAACACCAGAGAGCCTACTGATTCTAGGTGGAGATCGAACATGCAGGGGCGAGGTGGGGGTAGGGGTGGTAGGGGGGGCTATTCTTCTCGTTACGTCTCACATGGTATGGGTTTATCTTTTATTTTGAAACTTACATATATATATATATATATATATATATATTCCCTGAAATGAGTGAAATTTCTGAATTCTGATGAAAATTCGAATTAATATTTAAAGGCTTATAGTGTTTGGTCATCTTTTAATGTTGTAATCAGTCTTATGTTTGAATATTTATTTATTTTTTCATGGAAGATCGAAATCTTATCAGTTTGTGTTGCATTTATTTGACCTGAATTTCATGGTTGTAGTGATGTTCACATTTTGCATTTTTGCCATTGCTTTGAATTTGAACTGCTGTGATGTGCTGCCTTTGGAGTGTAGAAAGCTGTCCTCATGGTGGTGCAACCCTTCACAAGAGAGATCTCCTATGCCATGGGAGATGGTTCTAGGTTTAGGTTTTGGTTGGATAGAGATTCGAGGTCGATACTCTTTGCTCGGATTTTCCTAGCCTATTTGGGATAGCAGTTGAGGAGAACTTTAACATCTCTTGGGTGGTGAGTTCAGGGAGGGGTTGGTTCCTGAGCTTCAGGAGTAATTTGTTGGATGAGGAAGTTGACGAGTTTGTTCATATGATGGATTGCATCTAGCAAGCCAACATCTTGCTTCTGAGCTAGACAAATGGGTGTGGGATGCGGGCAAGTTGGCCAGATTTTTGGTGAGATCCTACTTGGTGAATATTGGAAATTCAGATTGTTGTCTAGGGATCTGCTTTCATGCTTATGGAAGTATAAGGGGCCTCCTTGCATTTATGTGTTTGCTTGGCACGTTGGCAAAAACAAGTTGCTGATGATTGACAACCTCAGGAAAAGAAGCCTTCCTATCACTAACGGCTGCCCTTTGTGCCTTAGAGACAAGGAGTCAATGAACCATCTTTTTATTTGCTATCCTCTGCTTTTGTTGTGTGGGGGAAGTGTACTAAGCTTGATTGGGGTTGGATTGGGTGATGCCATCTTTGATAGGAGATTTTCTAGGGGCCTGGTATGGTGGATTGAAGGGTTGCAAGAAGAAGTTGTCTCTATGGCCTCTATCTTTGCCTGCGGTCCTTTACGTGATTTGGGGGGGCCACAACAGTCGGACCTTCTGAGATAAGTCATGTCAGGTGGATGAGGTGATGTTTAAAGCGAAAAGTCTGATTTAGGAATGGGCATATGCAACCAAGATTCATGGGGATTTTCATTGGGATTCATGTTTCCTTATGTTGGATCTCTTGCACGCATCAATCATGCATAAGCTTATAGAAAGCTTAGAGGGCGGTGAAGGTGTGTGACAATGGTGCTCAGAAGAAGATAGAGGAGAATGCAAAAGGAAACATGAATGATACCAATGCCACTAGCTGTACTGAGGCTAAGCTATGAATGCAGTAAGCCGTACCAAGGCTATGCAATGCAATACATGAGTACTGGGCGCCATACCAAGGCTATACAATGCAATACATGAGTACTGGGCGCCATACCAAGGCGATGCAACATAAGGCTTATACAATCAAATGCCAATGCAAGGTGTAATGCAATCATGCCAGTCCTCATAAAAAGTCTACATATCAGTATAGTTCCTCTTTAGGGAAATCACCGGGGTCTAATACACTACATGCTAACTGCTGCTTTGCTAGCCACACAGCCTAGCGAGCGTAAGAGACATCACTACCCGCCTGTGGACAGCCAATCACCAACGAGGCTCGACGGTAGCAGACCCATTCACGAGCTGGTCAAACTCAGCCTAGCTATTGCCCTCTCTCTCAGGCGGGTAAGGCCACACCCCATCCTAACCGACCACGTTGCAGTGAGAGTTGCGGCCTAATGGTATAAGGCCCTCATGCGCTCATGTTTTCCACTCGGTCTCGGCGCTGGGGCGTCCCCTCGGTACCGTAGAAGTTTAGGGGCTTTCACACGGGGATATCCTATGCACCCCAATGCTCAAGAAACATTTCCGGTGTCCAAACCATCCATGATATACCTGTGGATGCTACTACCCTGATGAAGCAAATGCGAATATCCATATGCTATGCAATACCAGATGCATGATTCACACAATCAACCATGCATTAATCCCAAGCATCCACCGTGCTCAAGAGGGTAAACTCTATCCCTCGTGGAGATACCAACATGTCCTACACAATGGCATAACCATGGCCAATCATACCTCAACCAAGCATGCATATGATGCGTATGGGAGTGCGCCATGAAGATGAATAAGGGTGCCAATGAGGTGAATGAGAAGATGTAGTCTCTACCTAACCATGAAGGGTCTAGGCACTAAACCAATTTCTCATAAGGAATACAACCTCCAGTGGGAGCCCATTTACCTGAGGTAACCCATGAGACTAAGCATACAAAGCTAGGGTATAGATAATATGGAAACGGGCTTAGCAAGGGACTAAGGTGGGCATTCAACAACGCTTAGCAACTAATGGACCTAGAGGGGTCCAAATGGGGACTTTCAACCACCATTGCCCCAAGGCATCTAATCCACAAACCACATAAACATAAGGCCTAAGGCCCATATCCAAACCATATGCACATAGGTCCCACAAAAGGCTTAAGGAAGTAGGTCCAATACTACCTCTAACAATTATGGCCTAAGGAGGGGAAACAAGGCCCAAAGCCCAAGTCCCATTGGCCACAAGACCCATACATTTAGGTGAACTAAAGGGGCAGCCCATGGGCACAAATACATGGCCCAAAAACAAGTCTAAGTTGGGTGGAATGGGCCCCTTTGCATCAGCCCAAAAACTAGCACATTTAAGTGGGCAACCAAGCGCCCAAAACCACCTTTATCTAGCCCACAAGTCCATCTAAATGGTGGAAATCAGCCCAACAAATGGTTGGGCCAAGGTGGGACGTTCCAGCCCACCCTGGGTCCACTAGGAAGTCCCAAAAATCTGGTCATACTTGGGTCCACAAGGACCATAAAAAGGGGTAGCCAAACTATGCACTAATCAAGCCCAAAAAAAGGGCACTAATCAAGCCCAAAATATTACCAAAATAGGTGTGCATCATGCACCCCGGCTTTCTCAATAAGGTGGGCCCCACATCTCATACAATTTGAGTCCAAAATAATATTCATTTGTGCCCTTACTGAATTTTCAGTCCATCAACAATTTGGGCCTGCTGAAGCCCAGATACTTGTTAAAACATGTGGAAAATATTTCTATAAGGGCCAACAATATTTACAGGAGGGCCCTACAGATGGAGAAAGAGGGTGGTACACACAAAACAGGTGGGCCTGCTGCTGGGCTGCAGGCCCAGGAGCAGCCCATGGCCTGGGCGTCCTGGCCCATACACACATCAAAGTAGGCTCCATACATCTCTGAGGTGGCCCCACATAGGATGTCCACCTAGGGTGGTCCCACACTCCACGTGGGCCACCATAGAGGGGGGAACGGCGTGGACACAAAACATACATCATGGTGGGCCAACCCATGGACAGTCCACCTTGCCGGATGTCTAGTAGGGGACGCTGGTCCAGCTGGTTGGCCCCACATACATGGTCCACATGGACCTCAGATACATCAGAGGTGGGCCCCCAGTAAACATACACAAGTCTAGCTGGGCTGAGGCCCAAAATTAGCTACAACTCAAGAGGACAACAAGGTAGTAGAAAATTCCAGCAATGTATGTTGCTGTACCAACTTTGGGCATTCCAATGGAGTGGGTCCAGGGCCTCTAAAAATGTGAAAATTCAGGGCCAAGGTCCCTCATCATGTATATAACAAAGGAAAGTCCATAAAGATGACCCACCATCGGAGAATATTTTTAAATTATGGTTTTATGTGAGACAATGTTGCTGGAATTTACAGCAAAGAAATCCAGCATCATACCCATATTGGCCCACTCTTTTGGAGACCCAAATGAGATCAGTTGAGGCTGAAATTTGGCATGCTTATGGGTGGGACATACTCCTTCAAAAGACATATATTACTTGGTACAAAACTCCCCACCAAAAGCTCCCAAATCTGGCCTCAAGTTGACCCAAAACCTGTCCAGACAGTTCTGGATAGCAACATATAACTGGAAAGAATTAAATATAAACATTATTTAAAATGAGATTTAATCCCAAAAAATCATGGGATGGACCACCCCAGTGGGCCCCACAAACATCCAGACCTTCCTCAATGACAAAAACCCCTTACATGTGCCCCATTTAGGTGGATTTTTTTGGGGCCATATGTCCAAGGTGGACTGTCGTGAACGTCCAACCTTCATGGACGGTCCGGATTTTGTTGGTCCACAAGGTGGGCCACACACACATGATTAGAGGTTATCTACAAGGGAAAAACAAAGATCTGGCCATAAGCAGGGCTCCGCCACCATGAGCCCTTCAAAATCAATCACAACCATACATCATGCATACACTAACAAGTACATCTTAGATCTTAAACATGTATGGGTCTAGAATCAAAATCTAAGGTGGGGATGCCACCTTCACCAGGGATCTAGGGTCTAGATGACCCAATCATGCTATGCTATTAAGAAAACTACTATGATGGGGCTCATAGAGAATGGCCCCATGCATGGATCATGCATGCACATGGTGGGCCGTTGGCCACACCCATCGGATTATGTAGGATCTCCACCATTAATTGGTGGGTCCTACACCTCCCTCATGAAAGAAAGAAGAAGATCTAAGCAAGGGAATTAGAATTTCTATTCTAGGAGAGTACCCACCTCTTGGATCTTCAAGCTTCTACCATCACCATGTACCTCAAGCTTCAAGGGTCATGAATCTATGGCCAAGATGGGATTGTAATGGTGAGATGAAGGGGAAATAAGGAAGAAAAGGGGCTGGAATGGAGGGAAGATGGGCTGGACGTCCAAGGCTAGCAAGGAAAGAAAGAAGAGAAAATGAAAGAGAAGGGAGAGAGAGAAGTTGTTGTAGGGGAGTTATGATTGCATGTAAGGTTTTGGGAAGAAAAAAACAATCATGGATTTTCTTGTTTAGAGAAGCAATGATGGGTTTTGGGGAAGAAAACTCATCATGAGTTGCTAGGCTCTAGGTAGGCTAGGTATCTAGCTAGGGTAGCCTTTATGGTAGAAGGTGCATTATGGTGGGCCCCATGGGAAAACGTGTACACCCTACTAGGTGGGTCTCACAAACATGATCAAATACTCAAAATGATGCGCGCCTACAACTTATGATATACACAACTTGGATGGACGCATGGGACGCGGCATTGGAACCGCGGCAACGATGCGGACAAGATGGCATAGGTTTCGGGTCGATCCGAGTTGGGTCAACGTGACCGAATTCAAGGACGACCGCAAACACTATCCGAAGGTCGCGGGTCGCCAGGATTCGACCGGTAGGACCGCGTGACTCAAAGAAACGACATGCATACTTGTTATTGGGGAAGGTCTGGATGTTTGTGGGGCCCACTGGGGTGGTCCATCCCATGATTTTCTGCGATTAAATCCCATTTTAAATAATGTTTATATTTAATTCTTTTCAGTTATATGTTGTTGTCCAGAACTGTCTAGACAGGTTTTTGGGTCAACTTGAGGCCAGATTTTGGGGCTTTTGGTGGGGAGTTTTGTATCAAGTAATATATGACTTCTGAAGGTGTATATCCCACCTGTAAGCATGCCAAATTTCAGCCTCAATTGATCTCATTTGGGTCTCTAAAAGAGTGGGCCAATATGGGTATGTTGTTTGATTTTTTTGCTGTAAATTCCAGCAACATTGTTTCACATAAAACCATAATTTAAAAATATTTTCTCCGATGGTGGGCCATCTTTATGGACTTTCCCTTGTTGTATATATGATGAAGGACCTTGGCCCTAAATTTTCAGATTTTTAGAGGCCCTGGACCCACTCCATTGGAGTGCCCAAAGTTGGTACAACAGCATACATTACTGGAATTTTTTGCTACCTTGTGTTCTCTTGAGTTATAGTTGATTTTGGGCCCCAGCCCCCCCTTTGTATCTTGAATGATGCCTTTTCATCCTTTTGTATAGCTTTGTTTCTTTAATAGAATTTGCGTTAACCTTAAAAAAAAAACTGCTGTGATATTGATGAGGACATCACATTACGTATGCCTTTGCGTACGTATCAGAGGAGGCGGCCGCCCCGATTTCTATGTGGCTAGACGAAAATCCATGTTGAAGATCCCATGTGCATGTGCAAGCATTTGGAAGACCCCACGGCCCACACTGGGAAAATGTACATGGGTGGCTTTAGGGAGCAACTTGGACTGTTGGATTTGAGGGACGTGATGATCGGGCTGTTGTATCGCATGGATTACATGATCGGGCTATTGATCATGGATGATTCTTGTCATCATTAGACATTTATGTTTTAGGATTTAGTTTAAGATTGATTTATGCTGTGGACATGTTATAAGTGGTTTTACTTGATTTTTCATTAGACTAAGGTTATTTTGGTCAAAAGTCATTGAGGAGTTTGAACTCCTTAATGTTGAGTTTTCATTAAAAAAAAGGGAACTCGATTGTTTTCTCTCTCTAATCTTCAAATGATGTGAGGATATCTTTCATGTGACTTGGAATGAAGATCAGTGCAATGCCTATCTTCATCAACGGAAGTGCGATGCCTCCTCCTATCCCCACACTCATATATCTTTATCAACAATCGAGGTTTTTCTTTGAGTTTCATCTTTTCTTCTTCTCCTTTTCTCCAAAATCCATCAACAACCTTCCAATTCTCCCCCTTATACACTTTTCTCGACAACCTTCCAAGTGGGGTGTGTACTAACAAGCTAACCACACACACACAAAAACAAGCAAACAAACCCGACACTACGTCATAAACAAAGAAGAAACATCAGTAGGCTTTGCTGCTTTTACAAAAGATGCCCATTCTAAATAAGTTACATTTTGCTTCAGTTCTTTTTGAATAAATTTTATTGCTTGCTCCAAAAAGAAAGAAAGAAAAAAAAAAAATAGTAACTATACTCTTCTGATCTTTTATGGACAACCTCGGTGACTTAATTGTTAAGTTGGTACCATCGTCGAACATTTATTTTTTAATGCATGGTAATCTAAAGTTTACTGCTGAAAACTTCACATAGATTGAATTATACTCTTGTGATTGAAAATCTCTTTGTTGATACTGCTGAAGATTCAAACTCAATGTTGTTTCTGAATGTAAACCTTGCATCTTAATGGCCTCGGTCAGATGCTGGTGGTGGAAGGAACATTTATTCTGGAAAGGAGAATGGAGTCAATATAGAGAGAGGCAACACTTCCACTTCACCTGTTTCACAGGACACAGAAAATAAGGCAACGATTCCAATATCTAGGTAAACTTTAGTCAAACTTTTCCTTTGTATTGATTTTTCATTCCCAGGCAACTAAATCATGTTATTAATATTGTTAAAAGCTTAAAACTGTCATTCCTTGAATAAATTTGAGGCAGCTGATTTTAAGCACTTTGATTATGCATTATATAACTTGAGCCTTCATGCACTGTTTGTTGGACCAAGCAAATGGTTGATCTGACATCCCGTTTTTCATATATTAGATATTAGCGACTGATTTAACTTTTAAATGTGTCATCTCTTGAAGCCATGTAACTGGAATGGCCAATGGACTCACTAATGCAGCACATGGGAGTTCAACTCATGAGCACGGGTCACAAGTTTCAGGAAGCAGTGGTATTCCCACACCTGAAGAAAGTTCGGCGGTTGGTGACAGTAAGACAGGGAGTGCACCACCACCTGCCGCTGATTTGAAAAGCACCCCTGCAACTGTAACAGGCGGGCCACTCGGACAGCCTGCACCAAGTTCTGATCAGTTCTTAGCTACCATGATTCCTGCATCTGTGTCAGGAGTCTACTCCTCAGCATCTGATCCTGTGCTTGTGCCGTCTCTTGATACGCGCGTCCCTGGTGTTGTTGGTACAATCAAGCGTGAAGTAGGCAGTCAAAGGACAGTAGTCGAACTGACTTCTACTGTGACTGCCCTGAGCAAGTCTGTATCTCATGATGTAGCAGATTCTGAACAGTTGTCAGCCTTAAATGAAAAGGCAGCTTCAGAAAGCAGGATCCCCTTTATGCATGGGAAGATATCAAGCAAATCACAGGGAGTGGAAGGGAACCAGCTTGTTGAGGCATCTCAGGCTGTATCTTCAGCTTCTCATGCTGGCTTTTCGTCCAGTAGGCCTTCATCTAATTATGGGAATAGGTCCCAACAAGTTATTGGGCCTCAGAAAGGTAACACATACCCATCACGCATGACTTGATCTGCTACAGTATCTCCAGTTTTGCTCATCTTAATTTTTGAAGAAAGCTTGCAATGATGGTTCTTTTGCATATGGGGTGGTAAAATTTTTCATGCTGTATTTATGTTTTGTGCTTACACGCACGCACGCAAAACCCACCACCCCCATCAACTTCTTATTTTCTTCCTAGCAATTTGGTTTTGGCTTTTAAATGATAAATTGTTAAAGGTATTGCAACCGGCTGCCAATCAGACATCAACCTTCCTCTTTTACCTTGGCTCTTGGAACTCCTTTCACATTGAAACCACTTCCATTCCATCACGATCCTATTCACCCCCAGCTCAACTCACACATGCATGCCAGAGGGTGAGCAAGCAAAGTAGGGGGTCATGGAAAGGCAGTTTCTAAGCAAACATTTAAGAATAAAGCATCCACGCACACAAAGGTCATGGATGATACACCCATTCTGACTGCTACATATTTGAGAAATAAATATTGTTGTATGTTTGAGGAATTGTATGCTTATCTGAGTTAAATACATGGTTCTACACTTGATGCATCTGTATATTTTGTTCTGTTTTTGGAACAGTAGTTTGTTAGGCAGCTCCTATCTGCACCACCCTGTTTGTAACCACGCCCATCCTTTTCACTTTTGGTTTTAGAGTAGTACAAAGCTTGTACTACTATATAACGAAAAGTGGAAGGGATGCATGTAGGGGTGTACACGAGTCGATCCGAGTCGAACTAGGCTCAACCCGGCCCGGTCCGGTCACCAGCCAAACCAAGCCCCGAACCTGGCCCGGCCCGGTCACCGAGCCAACATGTCCAGCCCGAACTCGGCCCGGTCAACAATCGGGCGAGCTCGGGCCGAGTTCGGACCTTACAACAAGTTCATGGGAAGGGCTTTGGCAGGTAATCCGCGTCCCATTACAAGGCCCTCGATCAACAGTTTAGATAGTTGAACTATAAACTCCACAAAAAATCTAACTAGTCAGGACATTATAATTCCTTTTTGTATTTGGATGAATCTAGGCCGTTCAAGTTAGGCCGTTCAACCGCTGCCATTCAAGGTGAGTGGCACGCCTTGATCTGGTGTCTGGACCTAACAACAGATCATTTCCCCAAAAAACATAAGAGAAAAATTCTGAAGCATGTACTGGCCTGGTCCAGGATCGTCTCAACTGAAAAGTTGTCACGCATGACAAACGACTGGTGGTAGATGTATGCAAACACGGCCATCACCATCTACAACAAGAACAAACATAATAAATACATCACATGTGACAGCAGGAAATCAACAAGCAGGCATCATTAAATGATTCGAATTCCATGGCTGTGAAGTTAACCCATACAAAAGAAGAAGAAGAAGAAGAAGAAGAAGCATGCAAAAAAAAACTCAGGGAGTAACTAAATGGCCATTTTGCCTCTAACATGTCAGAGACCAAAAAGGAAGAAGTGGGAAGATGGATACTTTGCTGAGGAGCAGGGTTTGGTGGGGTCGGGCTGCTTGCTGTTGCTGGGGTCGGGCGATCTCAAAAAGGTAAAGGGGAAAGGGACGGGTAGGTAGGGGCTTGAATACACACACACACACACACATACACACACACACCCCACTCGACCGAGTCGGGCCGAACTGGGACCTATTCGAACTCGGCCCGAACTTAGTTTCGGGTTGAGGAAAATGGCCCGTCCCGACCCAAACTCAGTTCCGGGTCGGGCCGAGTCGAGCGAGTTAACCGGGCTAGCCCGGTTCGTGTATAGCCCTAGATGCATGTATCTAGCAGTCAAATTGGGTGCCGCTAGCAGTTCCCTTTTATAAAATGAATGTGTTTAATAAACTTTCATATTCACAATGATAGCCCGTGTTTCTCTTAAGGGGGAGTTCACTGTCCTGATGCATTTGGAGGCGAATAGTGCTCTGATGCAAACATTCTATGCCAGCGAGGCCCATGGCATGGTTAATCATGTGGATGGTGGATGCTCCAAAAGTTTCCAGATTGGAGTATCCTAGCCATCTAGTGATTCCAATATTTGACCTTTCTCCAGACCATTGCTGTTTTCACCTTATTAGCTTTTTGTTTGTCTCCAATGTTTGAAAGATTAGGACCTTCCAATTTGTAGAGTTTTGGGGCATAAAAATAAGAGCTTTGTTAAGCCTACACCCGTGTTCAATGAAGCTCATGTATACATTACGCATGTGCCAGCATGGTATGATGGGTCCAAGATCCAATCCATCCATCAGTAGCCAGAATGGCACCATTATGTTGATGTCCTAGCCTAAAAACCACGTTGATCCACTGTCAGGTGGGCCATAGTTTGCATTTGCAAATGTATGGTTATGAAAGACTTGGCTGAAGTTTTCTAACCCATCCACTAGTTCCCAGCCAGTGTTATCAGTGTCTTGCGATATCACTGTTACGTCCTGCGATATGTCTGTTATCTTAGTTGGGCGATACAAACCCAGCTTTAATATCCATTTTTCATGGTATCGTGCAATATATTGCATGATATCATGATATATCCACTCTACCTTTATAAATTCTTAATATATTGTGCGATATATTGATACTGAGTGCAATATCGAAAGGTATAAAAGGAAAATATGCCATTTTATATGGAAAATCCTTAAAAATTCACATAATCAATATTTCACCTTCTTCTTCTTCTTCTTCTTCTTCTTCGTTTTTTTTTTTTTTTTTTTTTGCAAGAAAAAAAAATTCCTAGTACATCGTATGGCCATTTCAACCAGTCCACTCTAGTTTGCTGGAAGATTTTTTTTTTGAAATTTCTCCGAAATCGTGATTGGAAGCTTCTTGGGGCTGGGTTTTAGAAGGTGCATATTTTTGAGTTTTGATTCATTTATTTTATTTCAATTTTATATGTTGTAGATAGTGTCAAATGATAAGAAATCCATGATTCTTCATGTTTTGCATGAAAAATAGCATGAAAAGTTACGGATTCAGAGCTTCGATTTTGAGATTTAGGAGAGATGGGCCAAGTTGCAGAAAATTGGGTAAAAATCGAAATTTTGCCAAATTTTCCCAAATCGGTTGCATTCTTAGTGTCCAAACACAATATCAAACAATTATTAACTTGATCTAATACATTCTTGGCAATTTGGGGATTTTTTTGAAAACAAATTATTTTTTATTAAAAATAATTGAAAATGTTAAAAAAATATTTATTTTTTCGAAATCCACAGGTATATTTCTAGTTTTCTACCTTATTCTTTTGCTTTTGAATGTAATGCTTGTGTTTCTGCACATGTCTTCTTACATTTATAACTTTTATGAATTGACTTTGAATATAGTTGCACAAGTGATTGCACTTTTCTTATTTTTTTTTGAAAATTTTAAAAAAGAGGAAGAACAGAAAAAAAATCGGCACAAGTGATCCAATTTGCTTTTTAACCTATTTCATTATAATTTGTGTAATTAGTACCTAAGTTTCTGTTTTGTGTTTGGTTGTTCTTCCCCTTCTTTGTTTTATGTTTTTGGCTTTGCCTAAAATTCTTCATCTCTCAAAAAAAAACTTTGAAGTTCTAATTCACAAACAAGTAACAAGTAAACAAATAACAACAACTTCAAATCTGTCACGGTTGGGTGAATGGCTTGGGTTGTGGGTTTTCTCCCCACAGGCACGAGTTCCCGTGGATTACCCGATGCACGTGGTTGGCGGGTGATTGTGTGTATCCGCAAAGAATAGTCTCGCCTCAAAAGGGAGGCGGGGACACCCTGTCGTCATTAAAAAAATGACTTGTTAAAAATACAAAAAAATTTATTGATAAATAATAACTTGATGAGTTACTTTATTTGATGTATAAATGGCAAAAAGTACAAATAACAAACTAAGTAATAAAAAAAAACTGTAAGTTACACCTTACAAACTTACAATTATAATTTACAGTTTACAACAACAAGTTATAAAATACAACTTATACTAATATATACATTGATCCCTCTCTCTCCCACTGTGGCACATTGCCACCACCATCATTGTCATGTCATCATCATTACCATAAAAAAAAAAACAACTTGTCAAAAAATAAAAAATGAAGTATAAATGGCAAAAAGTACAAACAACAAAGTAATAAAAAAAGCTATTAAGTTACAACTTACAAACTTACACTTATAATTTACAGTTTACAACTACAAATTATAAAATACAACTTATGCTATTACATGCATCTTCTTCTTCTTCAACATATACTTCATCTTCTTCATCATCTCACAGAAGTTGCTCATCCACATCCAATGGTCGATCATCTTCTTCTTTTATCTCTTCAATCTCATTCTCATCTTCTTTGCCTTGACTGCTACTAGGCATCGTGCTACTGCTCGCCCCTTGACTGCTACTAGGCCTCGTGCTACTGCTTGCCCCTTGACTACTACTAGGTCTCGTGCTACTGCTCGCCCCTCACTCTTATTATGCTCATCTTCTTTGCCTTGACTACTAATAGGCCTCGTCCTTTGTCCTTTACCCTTTGCTCAACCACATCTTTGGGATGTGGTTTACACCACCTATCCATTGGCTTATGTCCATGGTCTCTTTTGGGTGTTGGTTGTTTAGATCGCCTTGCGCATGTAGGTGGTGTAGTAGCATCTAAATCAACAATATCAATTTCTTCATATGCTTTTCGTTCTGTAAACTCTTCTTGGATAACCACAATGTCATGCCTTTTTCGAGCATGCTTGTCCATGTACTACAATATTCCATGATTTCTTTTTAGACCTCTAGAGTAATATTGGAACGTGCACTTGCATTTGATCCAGGGGTGTGCAAGTTGTTGCTTGTGCTAGCCAATTCCACCGGAACTTACAAACCTGCATAGATCACATACTATAAATGATTTTTCGGTAGCACTACGATAGCGCCCGTACTTCCAACCCAGGTCATTGGACTTGGGTCTCAAAGAAGAAGATTGGGAAGAAGACGTAATGAATGAGCCGATGTTGAGTCAACTAAGTAGATACTAAATATTAAATAGTAATCGAAGAACTTTTGTAAATACTACTATACTTCTATTATTTTCAACTACTAATGTATTAGAAACTTCAAACGAGAGAGAGAGAGACTATAGTGGTGTTATACAAAGTTGTGAGAGAGTCTCACTATAGTGGCGTTACACAAAGTTGTGTGTGTGTGAGAGAGTGCATATGCGATCGCATGTGGCAGTATGCCATAAGCATGTGATTACGCGAACGCATACTCATGGTATAAAGCCATATGTGATCAGATATGATGCACATGGCTTATGCTATCAACGCATATGCGATGTGGTCCACTTTATGTGATTGCATAATCGCATGATAACCCACTGATCATAATCGAGTTTAATTGAGCTACTGTTGAATAGGCGCATGCAAATCTAAGTTACTTATTGTTGGGTTTGGGTCTAAACGGTGATGACTGATGAAGTATTTGTTGTTATTTAATACTTCACTCAAGGTTTTTTCTTCTCTATTTCTCAATAATACCTAGTCTAAGCCCAGCGGATTTGTTACCCGGCATCATTTTGAGAAATTTCATGCCATGTCTCTTGAATCGATGGAAAGTTTATGGTTTCTTGATATCTATAATCCTATTATCCCTGCATAAATGGGTTATACAAACTGTGTACACTCTGTCTGCTGTGTACACATTGCTTTCATCCAAGTGGTCCAAAAGTTCAGTGCATTAATAAAGCATTCAATCTGACTCTGGTGGGGAGCTAGTTTTAATGCATCCCAGACAATCTTTGAGGTTTATAGGGCAATTTTATAATGGTCTTGTTCTTGCACTCATTAGAGAATGTTGTTCCAGAACTAAAATATTGCGAATTGTTTTGAAATCTGTAATGACACTGACTGTTTTGGACTGGAATCTGCCCCCAAATGGGTTGGGTCAGTGTAAATGCGGTCAAATATGTGGTTGTTTATTGTTTGTTAAAATTATGCAAGTGTGCTAATTAAATCTCACCCATAGCCACTGTACTAGTATCAGATTGGCTAATACCACTGTGTTGGGATCCTATATTTTTAACTTAAGTAGATTTTTGGGGTGAAGGGGGTCCAACTGGTTGGATTGAACTACCCATGGAAAACAGGTCGGATCCAGTCTAGGTTTTAAGACAATGTTACTGGCAGTATTTTCGTACAGTGGCGACTGTGCGATTCAATTACTTAAATGGTGATGCAAATTCACTTCCTTATTATTATTATTATTTTTGTTAAAATAAGTAGAACTAAATGTGACTGAATTTTCACATAGTATGGTATATACTGGATTTTGTCATCAGTTTTAAAATGCATATCAACCTTCTTGCTTTGTGTAATTGCTGTACTTCCTTTTTCAGATTTTTTTTTGGTGTGTGTGTGTGTCTATTTTTCCCTTTGACAAATCTCGAATTTTAGATTGTGTAGGTGTATTGTTCCATAATTTTCGTGTCTTATACCTAGTACCTGTAATTTGATCTGCATGCACTGGTCTTGGTATTTTTTATTTAATTGTTAAACTGCTTATAAAGATGTAATTGTTTGAACTGCTTTGAATCCTCTGTGGGTAATATTGACTGTGGGAAGTTTGATTCGGGAAACATTCTTTTCTTTCAGGAGTTGGTCCTAGTAAGGAGTGGAAACCGAAGCCGACAAACCCCAATATTGTTCAATCCTCAACTGAGGTTGCACCAGTCACAGTAGAAGTCAGTGCTCAGTCACTATCTGCATCCAGTGCTGCAGACCTAGAAGTAACAGCGAAGCTGCAAAAGAAGCTAGAGGATTTGCATTTCTCAGACAGACAACATGTCATCATTCCGATCCATCTTCATGTCCCTGAAGCTGAGAGAAGTGGATTGAGTTTTGGAAGCTTTG
Organism: Magnolia sinica; assembly: GCF_029962835.1. Lineage (NCBI taxonomy): Eukaryota > Viridiplantae > Streptophyta > Magnoliopsida > Magnoliales > Magnoliaceae > Magnolia > Magnolia sinica. The sequence goes on from NC_080581.1 coordinate 82,765,416, forward strand.
ATGCTAGTTTTGGGCTGAATGCAAGCTTCGCAAATGGCCCAGATACTGACAAGAGCCCTACACCTTTGTCTGAGTCGTCTCAGGTGATCGAAGAGTCAGTTGAGGAGCCTTCTTCAAGGTCTGAAACTTTTTCCCACCTATTATCATTTTTCCTATCATGTGTAGTGTACTTTCAGCTCTCTTGGCTCATCGTATTTGAAGGGATATTTGTTCATCTTTCAGTTCTTTTGAGAGGTGGATTCTGAAAGACCAAACGTCCTGAGAATCGTAGATTGATTATGGGTTTTGAAAGACCTGATCGATGTCAGTTTAGATGCAACTGTGTAAGATAGGTCCTATCGCAATTCTAATGCAAAGTATGAGTATTTTAAGTCTTGGCAAGAGAATATCGGCAATAATTTCCCAAATTGTGGCAGCTAGGTATAATTTCCCAGCCACCAAATACTAATGCAAATATTTAATCACGAATACTAACATTCCAAAATAGGATCTGAATACCTCATCTATTTTGCCAGCAAGTTATATAAATCTTCATCAGATTCGTAACTTCCAACAGGCAGATGGGGCTTAAACTTAAATATTTCCATATCAATACAGCATTGTAGTCAGCAGGAAAGCCCTCTTGTCTACCCCCCCAAAAAAAAAAAAAAAAAAAAAGAAAAAAGAAGAAGAAAAAGAAAAAAACGTTAACTTATCTAAAAAACTCTCCTAGTACATATGAAAACCCAAATATACTCTTTGAATGAACCCTAAACTATGCTCCTTTTTTTTTAAAAAACCTCAGCCATTGGTGAGATTCAATCTCAACCTTTATAACTAATGTTAGCTAAATTGCTAACGCCCATATGTTTTCTGTTTTGAATCCTGCGGTCCTGGTTATAGGTCTTTTGCGATCTGGATTGCTATTTTTACCATTATGAAGTTATGGTCCTTCCTTTACTCCTAATGTAAGAACAATAATGCCTTCTATATTCAAAGCATAGAGATTTATACTTTAATTTATGCAACAACATGCATGTATATATAACATTATGCATGTGGTATCTATAATATTATATTTCTCATTTTATGTATTAAGTACGTTATCATCATCGTCATCTTAGCCTTATCCCAACTAATTGGGGTCGGCTACATGAGTTTTGTTTTGCTCAACATATGCTCAGTCAAACCATAGGTCATCAATTGTTTCTTATTACCTAATGTAGGGGCATTTTCACATCGGGCTCGAGTGGAGTAGCCCGTGGGATGCGGGGACACTCGGGGTGGGTGACCCATGTGATTTGGAGCACACAGGGGAGGTCTCGTGTTCGAGACTCCTCACCGGGGATAATTAATGCGCATTTCACACCGAGCTCAAGTGGGGTAGCCTGTGGGATGCAGGGACACTCGGGGTGGGTGACCCATGTGATTTGGGGTCCATGAGGTGGGTTCGACTGAGGTCCTAACCCATGCGATGTGGAGCCTGGGCTATGAGATAAAAGGATTAATTCCCCATGCTCTAACAGTTCGAGCTTTTAGAGCAATTGCTTAATTATCTTGCATTAAATTTGGTATCAGAGCTTAGGGTTTTTATAGGAGAATGCATTGCATGTTTAGGGTTTAGTCTTTTCACGTTTATTTTGCACCAAATTTCATCATATAGGGCTGTTTAGGACCCATCATTCACAACATGGACTGTTGAATTTTCTGTTGTCAGAAAATTCCAAATTTTTATGGCTGAATTTTCTGTTAACAAACTCTTTAGGTAGCCATGTTGCTGGAATTTTAGTATTGTGTAGTTTCCCTCATATAGAGTTATATAAGATCATTTAGTCTCATTTAGACGCATATAGTTGCATTAGAGGATCTTTAAGTGAGTGGTATCCCCGCATGTACTGGTCGTGGTTTTGGTTTGCACCCTATACTAAACATGGAGCAATTGCAAGAGTTCGTGAATGACCTAACCTGATAGTTTGAGTCTTCGGGTAGACGCTTGGAACAATGTATCGACCAACGCTTGGATCAGTTTAATGTGCATGTTACCCAATTAGAAACCACCATTGAGGTAAATGCCCAATCGCAAGCAGGTGGTTAAGAGGATAGACCTAGGAATGGAGGTGGCCAAAGAAATGATCATGGGCGCACACCCGTGCACCCACCCCGTGAGGGACATCATGATTATTATGACCCAGATGCACAACTCCTTAAGGGAGTTAGAGTAGATGCCCCTACGTTTGATGGCCTCTTGGACCTTAAAACTTTTCTAGATTGGTTGGTGGATATGGGCCACTGTTTTGAGTGGTATGACATGTCAGTTACTCGTCGGGTCCGATTCGCCAAGATGAAGCTTGTGGGCCAAGGAAAGAGGTTTTGAGCTACTGTTGAGCGAAAGAAATAAGGGTCGAGGGAGCTCCAAATAGTCCATTGAGAAGAAATGAAAGAAACTCTTAAGGAGAAGTACCTCCCTTTCTTTTATCACTTGAGGTTAGTTGAGGAATGACAATCTCTTCGACAAGGTTTAATGAGTGTGGCGGAATACATTGAAAAGTTAGAAGAGTACATGACCAGGCGTGAGGTTGATGAGGATCCTGTACTCTTGCTCGATTTAAGACGGGCCTCCGTTCTGACGTTAAGAGAATTGCTTGCCGAGGACATAGACATTCTTGAACAAATGTATCAAGTAGTGTTGGAGGTCAAGCAATACCTCAAAGCATCTGTGGGAAGATGGTTTGAATATCGTGATTTTGGCACTAGGGACAACCCTTCTGGGGATAAAACTGACATTGGATATCGGTACAAGCCTTCCAGTAGTTCTCAGTTTAGGTCCAAGGATGATAAGGGTAAAGAAGTTGTCGGATCTAGCTCGCGTAGAAGCGATGCGACTAGGTGTTTTAGATGTTAGGGGTTTGGTCACTTTGCCCACTAGTGTGGTATGAAAGAGGGCACCAAGGTATTCCTTATTGAGGGGCAAGTAGAAGTAGTGCCCCCAGAAAGTGACTGTGAGAAGGAAGAATATGAGCTAGCAGAAACCCCTAGTGATGAGGAAGGAGGAGCGCAAGAGTCCGTGACCCTTGCAGTTGTGCGTTGCGCCTTTGCACAAGCAAAGAATACCGACGATTGGTGCCGCAACACGATCTCCGATACTTACATAAAATGTGGTGATAAAAGCTGCAAGATGATCATGGATATCGATAGTTGTGCCAACGTGGCATCAACTGGCACTGTGAGCCGTCTGGGCTTGAAGCTTGAAGCCCATCTTCAACCCTATACTGTGTCTTGGGTTGATGAAACTTTCATTCTAGTCTCGCACCATTGTCTTGTTTCTATTCAGTTTAGATGATATAAAGACACATTTTGGTATGATGTTGTTCCTATTCAGTTTGGGACATAAACCTAGGAAGCCTATTGACCTTGTCCCTATGTCCCTTTCCCATAGGCCATCAGAGTAAGCAGAGCCATTTGAACATCATATTCATTCATTGCATCAAGAAATTAGGTAAAAGATCAATACTAGTAATGAACATTACAAAATTTCTTCAGACCAACATAAACGATTCAAGGAATTCAATGTAGGGGATTCTGTGATGGTCCGCATCAAGCCAGAGCGGTACCCTCAGGGAGCCGTATGTAAATTATACGCACGTAGCACTGGACCATTCAAAATTATAAGACGAAACGGTCTCAATGCGTTTGTGGTAGATCTTCCACCTTCTATGAGAATTACTTCTACATTCAATGTGGAGGATTTAGTTACATTTCAGGGAACCACTGATATATTGTCCAGCCTTTTACTGAACCAACCCGATTCCCCATACTCGTCCTTTGATCCATGGCCTCTTCCCGACCCATCTTCCCAGCCTCTACCTCCCATGCCTACCCTTCCCACACCCAGAGAGGAGATAGAGGATATCTTGGACCATCAGATAGTATTAACGTCGGACGGCGGGTTTTAAAAGAACCTGGTCAAGTAGAAGTCACGCCCAGCTTCAGATAGTACGTGACTTATTGAGGAGGAGCTTCAACGAGTTGATCCTGACATCTTGGAGCGGTTTAGGAGTTTTGTTTCGCCAGTGGTGAAATCTTCGCAGCTAGGGAGAGTTGATGGGGACATCTCGCGCACATGCACGCCCCCCTACGCACGTACGCAAGGAGGGCCCCACTTTCGATCTGGATCGATGACGACGTCCATGGAGGGCCTCCTAGTTAGATGACTGTTTTGGTTCCTTGGGGTGGACCCGATCATCATTTGGATCCCACCATTAGATCTCATGATCGTGGCCCACTACCATAGATGATCTAGGACTTTTAAGTTTTGCTTATTATCATTATTAGGAACATCATGAATGATCTAGATTGCTTTGGTTGTTATTTTTGGTTACTTCGTCTCTAAGTAATTGTGTGCGCACATGGCGGAGCTTTTGGGGTATAGGGTTTTCTTATAAATAGGCAACCCCTTGTAGGTTTTTATTCATTGAAGATGATTAATAAAATTCTACGTTTTCTTGCTTCACTAATTCTCTGAGTTGTGGAAATCTAATTGGGTGCAAAACCTTCCCTTCTTTGAAGGGCTAATTGCCGTGGTGCGAAGCCACACCCATCCCAAATCGCCCCCATTTCCTACTCTCCATATTCCTCATCTCCTACAACCATCCCCTTATCAAATCCACCTACGTTTGCAGCTAATCTTTCCCCTACAATATATTTCCAGAATCTGGCCCTGCAAGAGGGTTGAAACTTCGACGGAGTACTGTGTTCAAACTGATCATCTGTTTGGCCTGAAATTTGGAGGGAAGGTGGCCCATCCTTGACTAACCAGGCCCTAGCTGGTTGATTCTAGATTTGTGGGCCCCACACATGTGCGAGCCGCCATCCACGCACGTGCGTCAGGCCAGTTTGCTGTCCACACGTGCGGGCTGATCACAGGTTCCCTCTCGTCTCTATTTCACTCTTATTTCCCCTTGTTTCCATAACCTTAACCCTAGATCATCTCAAATCCCTAAGTCCTATTCCACTTTTGAAACCCTAGATTTTTCCGAATTGAAACGAGAGAATCCCTTGGATTGAGAAATAATCCTTTGTTTGTGTGGATGAATCTACTATCCTTTGAGTATTGTTTGGTCTATAATTTTTAATTGATTCAGCCCTAACATGTGTAGGCTTGGACCCTCGTAGATTCCCCTTGTTGAATGCTCGACTTTATGTGGGATGTAGAATTATTGTGATTGTTTCTAAATTATGACGATCTAAAGCCTGAAATCTTGCACATCATATCTAATTTTTGTGTCCTGCATCAAATTTGGTATTAGAGTGGGAGGTCTCGTGTTCGAGACTCCTCACCGGGGGTGATTAATGCAGGGGCATTTTCACACCGGGCTCGAGTGGGGTAGCCCGTGGGATGCGGGAACCACACTCAGGGTGGGTGACCCATGTGATTTGGGGCCCACAGGGGAGGTCTCGTGTTCGAGACTCCTCACCGGAGGTGATTAATGGCAATTTCACACTGGGCTCGAGTAGGGTAGCCTGTGGGATGCAGGGACACACTCGGGGTGGGTGACCCATGTGATTTGGGGCCCACGAGGGGGTTTGGCTGAGGTTCTAACCCATGCGATGTGGGGCCTGGGCCATGAGATAAAATGATTAATTCACCATGCTGTAACAGTTCGAGCTTTTAGAGCAAGTGGTTAATTGTCATGCATCATTACCTCTACTCATGTCCTTTTGGGTCGTCCTATTGCCTTTTAGAGCCTTCTACTTGAACCAAGTCACTCCTGACCAATGTAATTCTTGGTCTTTGTCATGGAATCCCAAATCGGTTACATAATGGTCATAACCGCTACGCATTACAAGGTCAAAACTGCCGTAATTGCACTGTAACAGTTTAAAAAAAGAGTTGTAATGGCTGTTACAGCCCGTATCATAACGGTATCGGTCGTGGCAGTTACGGTGACCATTACCGTTATGGAACACCCGGGTCTCTGTTACACATGGCCAAACTATCTAAGTCTGCTTTTCCTCATCTTATTTCCTATTTGTACTACTCATAGGTTCTCTCAAATGCAATCATTTCTAATTCTATCCTTCCTCGTCTTGCCATGCTCATCTTATGAACATGTTGTTCCTTAACTGCCTAACATTCTGCCCTTGATATCAATTTGCATAAAGCAGTATAATGTGCATTTGTAATGTATGTAATGGAGTGACCCACATGCCTACCTGGCTACCCCTGGTGTACTACAAGTTGGAGGAAGTAGCTAAATGCACATCCGTTTTTGTACCACGTATGATGTACAAGAGTGACCTGTTATCCATGTAACCTTGCTCCCAACCAGAATCCTCTTGAACACTGCTTTTGCCTGTATCACTTCTTCCTTTTTGTGTTTGCAGTGTTCTTACTCTTTATTGATGTATTTGTGTTTTATATTTGACTAAGAGATTTTATTTATTTAATTTTGTATTATTTATCACTGAATCACGATAACAGTTTGCAATTTGTTTTAATTATTAAATGCTTCGTAATTTCTATCTCGACTTAGCTATTTGCTTTCAAAAGAGATAATCTTTCTCCCTAACAATTTTAAGGTTCTATTATTATTATTATTATTTTTCCTTTTGTTAAGCAAATAGCTAGGACATTGCTATAATGATGACAGCGATGATTGTTTTCTTGGCTTCAGTAACCAGAATGCATCCTCAACAGCACAGGAAGGAGATTATTCTGATAATCCACAATCCCCCCCACACATGCCGGAGAATCTAACATCCAGTGAGGCTGATGCTTCGGCTGGTATCCCTCCAATGCCAGAATACGATCAGTCCAAGCCTGAGACAGTGTTGCCACCAGGAGGTACTCAGAGCTCGGTGGTTCATACCAACCCGAGCTATTCTACTTTCGGGGTGGTGCCACCTATGCTTGGGAGCCAATTCCCTCCATTTGAAAGCTCTGAGCCTCAGGCACGTGATGCCTCTCGCGTTCCAAGCTTTGTTGTAAGCCTCCATTTCTTTTGGTTCTCATGAGAATCTTCAATTCTCTCTCTCTCTCTCTCTCAAAATTTTTTTTTAATGCATTCTAACAGCCGTGTTTTAAGTTTGACTGTTGGCTGCCAACTGTATATTGTCGTCTGGAAAGAAATAAGGCATGAGACATGGCTGGGCCAGGGTACCTGAAGGGAGAACCTACTGACCAAAATCCCTCATTGTTATTATCATAGAAAAGCAATTAGTTTTCTGATTCTCATATTTTTTGTATACATTTGTAGACTATAAACACCTACATAAATTGGATCTGGTCATCACCATGAATGTATAATTTAATAAAATAAAGAGATAAATTGTATATGACAAGTAATTACAGTACATTAGAGCTATTTGAATATCATATGGTGCTTTAAAAATGTTGAAGTTTTTCCCTATGTTTTTGACATGTCTGAATCAGTGCTCCCCAGCACAGCAGTTATTTATTTTAATTATTTTTTAATATACAAAATTTTAATTTTTTTTAATTTAATAAAAGAAAAAAGAAAAAAAGAAAATGGATTGTCCTTGTTAGATAAGCAGTAGCTGTATAATCTGTATCTAGTTGAAGTCACTTGCCAATTGTTAGTGTAGGAATTGCAATTGGTATAATTTAAGGGTTTGTTTGGATGCAAGAAAAATCGTGTCCTGGATAAGCTGTCTGGTTTAGGCTAGCTTCCCATGGGAATTGAGAAAACTAAGGACAACCCGCTCTTTCCTTAGAACTTGCCTCTCAGCAAGTATATTATGACTCTTGGAAAAATGTTGAATAAAGGTGAGGAAAGCTTATCCCCAGTTTGGCGCATGTAGGAACAAAGTGTTCAATGCATATGCATCACTCACAAATGCGTAATGTGTCACTGTCCGTGTTCAAGCATCCCACATGTTCAATGTGTGTCACCATAAATCTTTTAGTCCCCCATGTGATGTGGTATGGTTATTTTGTGCTACATGTGCCACCCTCCATCTTTAAGCTTCCCAAATGTGCCACATTCCATCTTTACTCCTGTTCCAGCATGTTTGACAAACATTGTAGTGACTAGCTAGTCCAAGAGCATGATATAGATATACTAACCAAGACATGACCTAGAGAGTATCTAGAACACAACTTTTCTTGCAACCAAACCCAAACAGCATGATTTCAGGCATGAAATAGTTAACTCGGATTTGCAACTCGAGATTATCAAGAATATGTGGTATCATTATAAATTCCCCCCTTTTCCCCCTCCTTGTGTGTGGTATCCTACAACCAATCAGCTGCTATGCTAGCAATCACAATCCCCTGCTCTGTTTACCATGGGCAATCATGCCAAAGGGAAGCAACTCATGCTGTAACCCAATCAAAACAAAATGGAAGAATTTTGATTTGTAGACGTACATTTTCTTGAAGGCTCATATTGTTAAAATTAAAATTCTCCAGAGATGCAATGGAATAGTAATCTTAGGACTAGTAAATGCATGGTTGTACGATGAAATGCATGTTTGTATGTGTGTATACGTATGCATGTATGGATGGATGGATGTATATAAGAATGGATGGATGGATGTATATAAGCATGGATGGATGTGTGTGTTTGTGTCTATATATATATATATATATATATATATATATATATATATATATCTGTGTGTTTAACTGTTTATGTGTATGCGCACTTGCATGGATGGATGGATTGTGCATGTGTGTTTGCATATATGTATGTGCATGGATGGATGGATTATGCATGTGTGTTTGTATATATGTATGTGCATGCATGGATTGGATGGATGGCTCCACCTTTTCCCCATGTTTCCCCAATGTTTGCCTAAGTCAATAATACATACTTTTAGGCCCCATTAAAGGGAAACTTATTATTTGATTCTTTAATATGCAAATATGTGTATTTTGCAATTATATGATTCCTCAATATGCAAATATGCGTATTTTAGCATCTCCTGAAGTTTCAATGAAAAATTCCACCATTTCCTCATGTTATCCCAATATTTCCCTCAGTCAGCGATACATTCGTGGGTATCAACGATACCATCGGCGATATCAATTCGTGTCTGTATATTCCCAGCCAGACGTATGTAACGATACTGATACTACGAACATTGCTCGTGGTAATAATAATAATAATAATAATAATAAAAAGACTGGATTGATATCCAACAACCTACGAGCTGCCATGCTAGTAATTTTTATCCGCTGCTCCTTTTACCATAGGCATGATCTCATGCTTCAACCCAACCAAAACAAAAAGGAAGAATTTTGATTCATAGATGTACCTTTTCTTGAAGATCAAATTGTTAAAATTCTCCATGGATGCAATGGAATAGCAATAGCAACTGCAGCAGCAGCAGCCTCAGTAGCAGCATCAGCAGCTGTAGTGTTTCTTTCTTTCTCTGTTTTTTCTCCCTTCAGAAAATTATTTCCCTGTAGGTGTTTATGTTCAACCCAAGTTGCATCTGTGCTAACAGATCATATGTGTATAGCATCTGATCCAACTGAAAGGTTGGTTCCACCATGAAGATCACCTGGGAAAAAAAGCCAGGGTGATTCAATCATCAGGTTGGCCACATACATAATCTGGATCGGATAGGTGGTCTTATATTGTTTGTGTAGAGCACATGATTATCGTGTTGGCCTGATATTTGTGAAAGGTCTTCATGGTAGGTCCAGCTTTTGAACGGTTGAAATGTTATACATGCATTTTTTTTAAAAAAAAATTACCATTGTCATTCGCATAATTTTCCACACTAACGTGCTGGTTGGACCAAAACTTGTGGGCCAACTAGTTGAATTAGAGCACTCTCCTTTTGGTACTTCTTTTTGTTGTTCTGTAGATTTGCTTTATGTTTATGATCAAGTACTCGATGTTTTTTGCAATGTCTTGTTTTATTTTAAATTTTGTTCCATATATTGGCAACTCACTATTCTATTAATTAGGTCCAGCAACCCTTTGACCCATCTGCAAGCTATTATACCCAATTTTATCGACCTGGTGGTGATGGTGATGGTCGCTTCTCTCCCTTTCTCTCACCTGGTGCTGCCACCAAGTATAATGGTAACATTACAGTGTTATCTTCTCAGACCGGCCAGTCTCCTCAAGAGGTTTGGAAATTTCAGGCATTCAACATTCTTTGTTCCTTTTGTTGCAAATATCTGGAATGCTTTGTTGGGAATACTTTCAGTTTTCAAGGAATCTGCGTGTTATGCATTGAGGAACTAACTTTTGACACAACCCAATTTCTTTAGGGCATGTTTGGAATCGTGGAATCCGAGGGAAAAGAAAGGAAAATATTACTCGACGATTTCCATGAAAACTATTGAAACATGGATTCCAAGTTTAGAGATCTAGTTCGATAACAAATGGAAGTGTCATATTCCTCTCACTAAACGCATCTAATTTCTTGTGCCAAGGATCCAAATTATGGAAAAGTGTAATGATTGCTGGCTGGAACCCACCCTTTTCTCTGTCCAAACAACACATTGTCACATCAGAAGAAAAAACACTTCCTTTTCTCTTGTTTGGCATGGAATCCATATTTCCAAAATGGTTTTAGATCTCTTTCTTTCGAGAGGATCCAATTGCTATCAATTATGTTAGTCACGAAGCTGTCAATGACTGTACTCTTCAAAAAAGAAAACAAAAAAGAAGAAGCTTTCAATGTCTGTGTTCATGGTACACATGGACCTTTCATCTGTTGGGCCCTATTGTGGATAGGCTTACCCAAAATATTACAGGCTTCATAATGATCTTATGATCCTAGCTACCGATGGGAAGACTTGTGGATTACAAATGGGTGGTGAGGATAAAGCCAACCAATGGATGACATTCATTGAGAAAAACGAATCCTTAAATCATTTAGGATCATCTGACTGTCGTGATTTCTGATGTATGACCTATCCACTATGTGGTATACTAGATTGATGGTCTGGATCTTGTACATTGTGTCCGAATTCCCATGGTTATTAAGTGCTTGAAGCATTGGATATTTCTCTTTTTCCTCTTCTTCATGACGATGCAATCATTCACGTACCCTTGAGTTGTTAAAAAATGGCACATGTGCAATAGAACTCGTGTAGACGGCACACATGTGCCAGCATGGCACATGGGTGCGAGATTCATCAGGTTGGTCCACACTTCTACATGTTTTCCCAAAAGTAAATCTGATCAACTCAGCATATGGGCCCCAATATTCGAAACAGGTTGATGGGTTAGAAAACTTCAGCCAACTTTTTAGAACCGTACATTTGTTTTACAAACTGTGGGCCATCTGACCTGTGTATCAACCTGATTATTGAGGTGGGGTATCAATATAGTGGTGCCTTTTCAATGGATGGATTGGATCTTGGACCTATCGTTCCATGTTGGCGCATATGTGGCTTGTCAAAATGGTTATAAATTTCTTCAAGCCTTTTTATTTATTTATTTATATATATATATTTTTGGAAAGTTAAATTTCTTTAAGGCTATGTAGATGTTATGAGAAAATTGGAGATGCGTACATTTGGCATGGTTTTATTGTGCTTGATTTTACCTGTCACTCATTAGAGCAATCACCACTTTGTAGTTTCATTTTTCAAGAGAAAAGGCCTAAATTTTCACGGTTGTATATCCTTAATGTTTCTATAGGGAAGTGGAGCGTGCCTACTATTTCTTTCCTTTTTGTTTCATTGTCAGGGACTCTAATCTAGTAGGTGCATCTCATCTGTATCAGAATCTGGATATTTCATCAAGCCCGTCCAACTGCAGATGGACCATCGTCCAAAAATCCCTCCTATCAGATGATCCTATCTGGTAAGAGGGCTAAGCCTAATTGGAACATGGAAATGGTTGAGAAAGAATTCCGATGGACGGTTTTCGTTAACCCAGTGATAGGATTGTCCTGTCGGAGTGATTTTTGAATATGGCCATCCACGGTTAAGGCCCACCAGATGAACATCCCGGATCTCGCATGTATGTGCAAGTTCTATTAATTTAGAGGTGCCGATGATGAAGAGAACAAGAAGCGTTAAATTCCATATAGTTTACCACTTGAATAATTTTCTCCAATAAATTTCTTTCTGCCTTCCAGTTCAGTATTCCATCTTTTATGTCTGTCTTTTATATTCTTTACAAGCAGGCACTTCTGACTACCAATGTTCGCATATCCTTTGTCTGATGGCAGAGTGGGAACTCTCTTGTTCTGTCTACGGCGGGCCCAACTCCTCTCGTCACCCAAGCTGCTGGGGTAATGCAAAGCACCATACCTGTAACTCAACAACCGGTTCCTGTTTTCCGGCAGCCTGCCGGTGTACATATTTCTCATTATCCTCCTAACTACATCCCATATAGCCAATACTTCTCCCCTTTCTATGTTCAACCGCCGACAATTCATCATTTTTTAAACAATGCCGCTTTCCCTCAACAAACCAGCAACATATATCCATCTCTGGCAGCTGCTGCAGCAGCAGCTCCCACTGCTGTCAAATACTCACTTTCTCAATACAAGCCCGGAACCAACGGTGGAAACTCACCCCACATTGGAATGCCAGCTGGGTACGGACCATACAGCTCCAATCCGTCTGGCTACAGTCCCAGTCCTGCTTCGACCACGGGTAACTCTGCTGGCAATGAGGATCTTGCTACATCTCAGTATAAGGAGAATAATGTCTACATGATCGGGCAGCAGGTATTTATTTCTCTCTTTTTTTTTAAAAAAAAAAATTGGTGAAAGTTCTCTGTTATTTAGATGTGGTAATATGCAGAAATCGGTTTTATTTTGAGGTTGTTTTATATGAGAATTGATTACCTACAACTGCATGTAGGATTACCGAAAACCTCCTTTTACAAGAATTGTCCTTGAAATATATGATATTTCCAAGGGCAAGCTTGGAATGCCAAAGTTTGAAGGCATATAAAAATGGATTGTAGCGTACAACTTGTAGTAGTTGATCAGTCATTCTGTATGTTGGAAGCATTGTTATGTTTAAAGGATTAATGTTTGCATACACCTTGATTGATGTTATACACCTTGATTGATGTTGAGTTCCTATCCACCTTGTTCCATATACTAATATGACTTTTGTCTGACATCAAAGTGATTCAAAAGGCAGGTCTGACCATGAAGGTCACCTGGCAAAAGAATCAGGTTGATCCACCCCTCCGGTGGGTCCCATGCATTTGCTGAATCAGACCGTTGGCTGCTGGGTGGCCCACCTGTTGTTCGGATCAGCATAATTTTCCCAGGTATCTTCATGGTGGGGCCTACCTTTTAGATAGCTCGAATTTCATACACATGGCACTGTATCTTGTGACCATCCATTGAGGAATGTGTTAACACTCGTCTGGAAAAGATGCGTGATGTGTAACAAGACTAGACATGGCAAAAAGTAACTAATGCTTTAAAAGTCAGGGTTCTTTTTTCAACCTGGCTGGAATGCCAATCTAGTCATGGTTTATGTAACAACTTAGACATGGATCTAAGCTGGTCTCAAACTTGAGTATGAGGTTTATGTAACTTAGATATGGATGTTTTTTTTTGAAAGATAACGATTTATATATTAAGAAGGAGAAAAAGTACAAAAAACAGGAGAGAAGATCCGCTGAGATAGCAGAAACTCCTAAACTCCTAGAAAAAGCAAATCAGAATCCTTAAAGGCATCAACATTAATGGCCCATTCAATCACCAAGCGTTTAGCTTTGGAAGCTACAACCTCGGCAGGATGTGAACAATTCCCAAAACATCTATCATTTCTTTCTTCCCAAACGGAACACCAAATAGCAAGGACAACCATTCTCCAATCTGAGTCCTTTTTTTTTTTTCCCCTATTCTGATGCCATGCCACGCTTTGAGAAGAAGATCCGCCGAGCCTGAAATACACCAGTTGATTGTGAGTATTTGGACTTAGACATGGATGTTAGCCGGTCTTGAACTCGAGTATGGGTTTGAGACATGGAAACCTGACTTGTTGACACACTGTATAATGATATGGAAGGGTATGAATGTATCAAGGTGTGTTTGGTCTGACGTTTTCTTTTTCACCCAAAAGAGTTAATAGTCTGAGAATTTGGGATGTTTGGTCTTACCAATGCGTCTGTGGAAACCTCAAGCAACATGGTTCTTTTCCAATTGGGTATCCTATCCGATTCAAGTGTATTCAGATAAGACAACTATGTTATAATTCAAGTAAATGTTACAATAAATGTACTTGAAGTCAACTAAGGAATTACACTAGTATAAATTGTTCATACCAGAATTTCTCTAGTTTTAGAAAGTTCCCGATTTCTGTATTGACTCGGAGGATCAGTTGTAAAAAAAAAAAAAAACCAATCAAAGCCTGTGGATCCGATCTGTGGAACCGAACTTAGAACCGTGAGTTTACAATATATTTTAGTTGTATATTTGACTCATGATTTATGGTTTACAATGCACCCTTTGCTTGTTTTCATAAATGTATTTTTTCACACCATATACAATATCTAAACCATTCAAGTGGATCACAACACGAATGGACATGGGCTAAATTATAAAATAGAACATGCAATTGGGCTGGATTATAAAAAGCCCAGAACCGTGGAACCGATCCGGAATCGAACCGGTTTTCACAGTCTGGTTCTGGTTCGGTTCTAGGGTGCTAACGGTCCGGTTCTGAAAATCCTGGAACCGTAAGGAACGTTTCAGTTCCGGTTTCACCCCAGAACCGGACCGAACCGAACCGAACCGTGTGCACCCCTAATAATGGCTGGAGACTATACATTGTTCTTTGAAAAGCCCTAGTGTGATGTGTACCAAAGGTTATCCATCATCCACCTGGCCAATTTCTACTACAAAACAAACACATTGTTGCGTTGGCCCAATCCCCAAGCCTTGCATGTGGGTTGATTTGGAATGGAGCTTTAGTCAGGAACCTCATTAGTGGTCTAGGGTCTGATACTCATTGCTGTCAAATGGTCCTAACTATCCAACGTGTGACTTTTATCCAATAAACTTGAGTACTTGTTTATTTTCCTCATCACTTTTAACCGTCCATGTGTTTGACATAAGAACGTGACTAAGAGAATCCTATTACCATGAATTTTGGCCTTTAGATACTCCATGTGGTTGGTTATCGAATTAAACCCATTTTCAATGTATATGTTAGATATGAGACCATGGCTAACCAAAGTCCATGAGAAGTACAATTTATATGGGCACTTCAAAAGAAATATAGTGTTAACTTTAAGTATATGCTCTTTACTTGAATTGTTGCTCATTAGCGCTAATATGGTATTGAATCTCGTGTACAGTGAAAATTGTTAACCTTTTATCTGCATCTTTTTTTTTTTAAAATTGAATTTTTTAGTAGAAAATGATCTAGTGAGCTGTGGGTGTGGATGCCTTGCCATGCACATAGATGCATTTGGACTTGGTATCTTTCACATCACCTATCTGGTTTGTCCATTAGATCTATAGACTTTTTTTTTTCTTCTTTCATTAGTGTGCGAAAACTACAAAAATCGATCAGTCCTAAACACCATGGCTGGATCTATCTTCTATGAATGACCCTGTCCATCAATATCTGCAAACCATCAACTGGACAATTTGGGTCATCTGATTTGTATGATTTTTTAAGGCAACCTATGAAGAGTGGGATTGGATGTGATGGATGGTCCAAATAGGCGATGTGGATGCCAATGAGTCCAAATGCAACTTATTGCACGGTAAGGTTCTGAAACACTCAACCAGTAGATCATTACATTGGTAAACACCACCACCCCCCCCCCCCCCCCCCCAAAGGCATATTTGTAAATAATCCCGCCCTTTTCATTATTATATAACCACTCTCCATTTACCGTTAGGGTTATTAATTTGGAAGTAACCATGGTTAGGTTAAAGTCTAAAAAGGATTGTCTATCCCTTGCCTACAAGCATAACTCTCTCTCTATGAAAGTTGTTGCCCATCTCTTTATCCATCTCCACCTTTTGTTTGCAAGAACCCTAATTTCTCATTAGCTAGGTCTCACTGCACATTCCCTGGATTAAAAAGTAGCCCAGCACATATACAAATGTTTTGTTAGGAGATGGGCAAACTAGGCTCACACGGGTTGCATACCCCACTTTATTTGTCAAAGGATTTCCGTCTGGATGGTACCCCCTCAACGTTGAAAGGATATTTGGCAGGGCGGGGCCGGTCATGGATGTAGTCATGCCCCGGGATCGGAATACCGGTGCTTACCGAGGATTTGCGCTTGTTCGTATGTCTTCCGAGGCGGAGCTCGCAAGAACAGTAACAATGTTGCATGGTGTTCGGTTCGCGGGCTGTCCCCCCCCCCTCTGGTTTATCAGCCTAAGCCTGTCCTTCCCTCTCCACCTAATCCACTTCCCCCTCCATCTCCTCCCCCTCCACCGCCTCCCCCTAACTTTGCGAATCCTTCCTTTAAGGAGGTTCTCTTGATCCAGCACCAACCGCAGACTTTCCCTCCTCGTCTCACAACCTCCTCTCCCAGTCATGCCCTTACCCCTACACTTCCTCTCCCAGTCCCGCCCCTTCCACCTCTAAGTTGGGTGTCCCCATTATCATCGATTCAATGCATTTTCACAGAGCCAAGGAAGATTTAAAGGATTTGGTTGTGCTGGTCTGCAAAGAAGGAGCATCGATCTCTCGGGTTAAGGGACTGGTTAGCAGAGACTACGGGATTCCACCCAGGGAATTACAAGCTTAAACCGTTGGGATATAATGAGCTTTGGCTCAAGGTATGTCTTGGGATCAGTTCAGAAATGGGCGATTATGGCCGCTCACCTGCACTTTGGAGGTCCAGTGGCCACAATTATGAGATGGGAAGAATTCTCGATATTCGGCATGGAATGTGTTTGGTTCCAAGTATGGGGAATTCCATTAGAATTATGGTTTGACGAGTTCTTCATCGCAGTGGCCGATTATCTGGGTTCATATGTTGAACTGGATGCAAAGACGAAGCTCGGAGAGGAAGTTGGTGTGATTAGAATCAGAGTCAAAAGAAAGAAAGGTTCGGATTCGCCTTTGTTGGTGAAGGTCATGGTGGAAGATCGCTACTTCGATTTCCTGGTGATTAAGGAGGCACGGGATGATCCGCTCCCTCATTGTGGCGATCTGTGGAGAATCCGCGAAGGCCCATCGCCGGAGCAGACAATGGCTTCCCAGTCTCCGCGGCAAGAACGCACTCAGATCCCATACTCCTGCGGAGCACCATCCATGCAGCCTGACAACGCCTTCTCTGTCAGCAGAAGCTACGACTCGGCGGTCGCCCCAGTCACGACACGTGGAGCTGATCAGACACTTCAGCTGCCTACTCCAGTCCCTCGTCTGGTGAGCGAGCTGATGGGATTGTATACTGCGACGCGTGGCACGCTTCATATTACCCATAAGTCCTTCAACTCCTGTCGAGCCGATAATCCCGCAGTCCCTTCGGTAAGACCGCCGGTCCCTCCCAGGAACCAGCCTTTTACCTAGAAGACTCCCTCTCTGTCGTCAGGGGTATTGATGATATCTCCGAATTCGAGACGTAGTAAGGGACGCGTGGCGCATTCAAGGAGAGCAAGAGAAGGACGCGTGGAATTTGGGGAGAGTGCCAACCCAGCTGCATTGCTGAATGAACGACTCTACGAGGGACACATGGAGGGTGACACGGAGGACTTTCGGAAGAATCAGGGACAGATGGCGATCCCCCAGATTACTATCCCCCTGCCGCTTATTACGTCAGGCGGGTCCAACCCGGATGTAGACTCGAATGTCGACTCTGTTTCAGCCGTCCAAACTTCCCTGCTTTTACCCTTACCACTCCCCTCCCCTTCCTGCTTTACCCCATTGTCCCCTTATGATTTGAGTCTATTTTTGGGTTCTGATCGTCTCTCGGACTCTCGTCCTAGGTCCATTTGCAGCTTGTTTGAGACCCAATCCCGGACTTCTTCACTTCTTTCTCCTTCTGCCTCCCCCCCGTCCGGCAACGCACTGGACATGGGTCCGATCACCCTCTTTCAACACAGTATGTCTTCCAAGCTTTTCATGCCGGAGCCGTTACAAATGATAGCCAATTCTCTGAGTGCTCCTTCGACTTCCGAAACCAATAGATCGGATCTGTTGGCCAAGATACAGAAGAAAAGGTGGATCCGTGAGGCGATTGGTAAGGTGGGACGATCTCTAGGCTTATTGTTCGGGGATAGATTGGAAGACTATCTCGCCTTATTTCAATGCATTGAAGACAGAGGCAGACCAACAGAGAAGCGAACAACGTCAGCAAAACAGTTAGTCAAGATCTCATCCTCTCGTGAATTGCAATGGCTGGAAGCTAGCCCCGGGTTCATCGTAGCTGCAGTCTCTAAATCCAGGAGACAGGGCAATCGAGGAAGTGTAGTGAATCCATGAAGATTATCTCTTGGAATGTGAGGGGGGTTGGCTCTAAGCACAAAAGGAGCCTCATCAAGGCAACAATTAGTAGTAAAAGTCCTGATGTCCTGTGTATTCAGGAAACTAAGGTTTCCATATTCAAAGATTATCCCTTGGCTTCCTTATGGAAGGCCAATGACGCGAAGTGGCTTACGGTAGATGCAGTGGGGAGTTCGGGTGGTATTCTTGTCGCTTGGAAATCTTCCAAATGGGATCTTATCTCTTCTTCTTCGGGCAACTTTTCTTTGACAGTTACTCTTCAAGATAAGTTTTCTTCCACTCAATGCCTTTTGTCGGTCATTTATGGTCCTAACACACGAAGGCCAATGACGCGAAGTGGCTTACGGTAGACGCAGTGGGGAGTTCGGGTGGTATTCTCGTCGCTTGGAAATCTTCCAAATGGGATCTTATCTCCTCTTCTTTGGGCAACTTTTCTTTGACAGTTACTCTTCAAGATAGGTTTTCTTCCACTCAATGTCTTTTGTCGGTCATTTATGGTCCTAACAATCCATCGCTTTTGGAAGCCTTCTGGGATGAACTGTCGTAGGCTAGGCAATCCTTCCCAGGACCTTCGTGTGTGGTGGGGGACTTTAATGTCACGTGCCTTCAGGAGGATCATTCCAGAGTCAGAAGACCTTCTGCTGGTATAGCTCAATTCTCCAATTGGATTCAGCAAGAGCAGCTGATTGACTTGCCGCTTCTGGGGTCGCGATTTACTTCGACCAATGGTCGGGCGTCCCCTATCCAATCCCGCTTGGATAGATTCCTCGTCTCTCCGGAATGGCTCGAGACTTTTCCAATTGTCAAACAAATCGCCATGCCGAGAACCACTTCTGATCATTGTCCTATTATGTTAACCATTGATGAAGTTAACTGGGGCCCGAAACCCTTCCGTTTCAACTCCTCTTAGCTTCGCTCCGAAGGGCTTCGTCAGCAGATCACCGTCTGGTGGTCTTCTTTTCAGGTGAAGGGTTTTGTGGGCCACAAGCTTCTTTGTAAACTCAGGCTTCTCAAGGAGAAGTTGAAGGAATGGCGTAAGGAGGAATCTCAGAAGAGGGAGGCTGAAATTGAAGATCTTCTGAGCGAGCTTCAGCGCATTGACATCAATTCTGAAGACTTTCCGATGTTGAAAGAGGTCTTGACCAAGCGCATTTCCATTATCCAAGTCCTGTCTAACAAAGCTTTGGAAGAAGAAGCGACATGGAGGATTAAATCTAGAGCCAAATGGATTGCTGAAGGGGATAAAAACACTAAATTTTTCCACCAAATGGCCAATATGCATTCTTGGGCTAAGGCTATTCTTAGTATTTTTGATCAAGGCAACAGAATTGAGGACCGAAAGGAGATTGAAGATCTTGCGATCTCTCACTTTAAACACCTCCTCTCTTTTGATAACTAGGTGAGGCCGACTCTAGATAACATTTCCTTCAGCAAGTTGCAGACTGAGGATGCTAATTTATTGGAAGCTCAATTCACGGAAGAGGAGGCAAAGGCAGCAGTGGATGCTATGGGAGGGGATAACTCTCCAGGTCCTGATGGATTCCCGATTAGCTTTTATCACGCATTATGGGATGTTGTTCGGCAGGACGTTCTTTAGTTTCTTCATGAATGCCACACAAGAGGCAGACTGTTGAAAGGTCTGGGAGCCACTTTCATCTCTCTTATTCCTAAAATGGCGGGTGCCTCCTCTTTTGCCCAGTTTCGGCCGATCAGTCTCATAGGGAGCCCCCAAAATTTTATCCGTTCGTTTATCTAAAGTCATTGGAAGTCTCATTTCCAACACTCAGAATGCCTTCATCAGAGGTAGGCAGATCACGGATGGTGCTCTCATAGCCAATGAAGTTCTGCACACCTATCATAAGTCGTAGCTTAAAGCTATTTTCTGCAAACTTGATATTGTCAAGGCCTATGATCACGTGGACTGGGAGTTCCTTTCCTATATGTGGAGTCGGATGGGCTTCGGGGTCAAGTGGAGAAGCTGGATCGCTGCTTGCATCGGATTGTCACACTTCTCCATTATTTTAAATGGATCGCCTTTTGGTTTCTTCCATAGCTCCAGAGGATTGCGCCAGGGGGATCCTCTTTCCCCTTTTCTTTTTCTGATAGTGGGTGAGGCTCTATCCCAAATGTTAAAAAATGGCTAGGATCAAGGCCTCTTTCATGGCATTAAGATGCGTGGTATATCTGATCATCTTACACTTATTCAGTTCGCTGATGATACTCTTATATTCTCTGAAGCCTCAGATGTGAATATCGAGCACCTCCTCATCGCTCTTCACCGTTTCGAAGCGATCTCGAGCTTAAGGATCAATCTGAACAAATCGAAGCTTCTTGGTATTGATGTACTGCAGAAGACCATACAGAATTTTGCCTCCACGCTTGGTTGCCGCATTGAGTCTTTTCCTTTGTATTTCGTTGGCCTTCCTCTCTCTGTGGGTCCCCCGTCGAAGAGCATGTGGGAGAGGGTTACCAGTAAATTTCAAAAGTACCTGGCATCCTGGAAATGCAAGTATCTTTCTTTGGGTGGTCGATTGACGCTAATCAAAGCAGCCCTCTCCAGTCTCCCCCTCTATTTCATGTCGTTATTTCAATGTCCGGGGTCGGTGCTCAAGATCATGGAAAAATCTCGAAGGGAGTTCCTATCGTTTAGTAAAGAGAATCAGCTTAAATTTCATTTGCTTGAGTGGTCTCAAGTGTGCGAAGGATTCACTGAGGGCAGCGCGAATGTTAAGATCCTGAAGCTTATGAATTCCGCTCTGTTGGGCAAATGGGCTTGGCGATTCGCTTCGGAAAAAGATGCTTTGTGGAATTTGATAGTTAAAGGCAAATACGGTGCATCTCATGGGAATTGGTGGCCTAAAGACAGTTCATATTACAAGGCGTCCCACATCTGGAAAGGCATACTTAAGACCAAAAATCCCGTCATAGCTAATAGTCGGTATGTGTTGGGAAATGGTTCCGCTACTCGATTCTGGGAGGATCTTTGGCTTGGAGAACAACCTCTCAAATTCACTTTCCCGCGGATTTACCGTCTCTCTCCTGACAATCACATCCTCATCCGCAGATGTGGTTTCTCCTCCTCTACTCAATTTGCTTGGTCGATTGATGCTGATCAAAGCTGCACGATTACATTTCCAATTCCAAGATCATCCCCTCTCAGCCTGACAGTATTGAGTGGATGCTTGACAAGTCAGCGACGTTCTCAGTCAGATCTCTATATGCCGCTCTTTACTCTGCGGGCAGGCCTCTGTGCGATGCGACTCCTTTTATCTGGAAATTTCACGTTCCTCCTAAGTTCAGATGTTTCAGGTGGTTAGCAGCAAGGAATATGATTCTAACTATTGACAATCTGGTTAAGCGTGGCATGCAGATAGTTAACATTTGCCTGTACTGCATGTGTTAGGCGGAATCGGTGAACCATTTGCTGGTTCACTGCTCCTTTACTTCTTCCATCTTCTCTCATTTTTGCGATCTCTTTTCCCTATCCTGGTGTGCCCCGGAGTCCGCTGCGGAATTGTTAGTAGCGTGGAACGCGGTCAAGCTTTGAAAAAGCAAATTGAAGATCTGGCGTATGTCTATTCTGGCGATTTGGTGGGCGGTTTGGATGGAAAGAAATGACCGCTGCTTCAAGGACAGATCGTCTTCTGCTAAAGCGGTGGGGGCTAGGGCTAAAAAGATGATTTTAGAATGGGCTGTCAATGTTAAGGATTTGAACAATGTGGATTTTTCTTTTTTAGGTAGTTAGGGGCTTTCTGCTATCTCAAGCAGTTCGGCGCCTTTTGTTTCTTTTGCTTTTCTTGTTTTCGTTTTTTTTTTTTTTTTTCCTGATTAATGAATTTCAGTTTCGTTGCTTTTTTTTTTTTAAAAAAAAAACTAGGCTCACACGGTGTGTGGACTGGCCTGCAATTTTGGGCTAAGGATTACATATGGTGGGAAACCTGATAAATGGCCGAATTTCACTAGTGACATGATGGCACTAGTGACATGATGGAATGTAGCAAGTTAGTACACATGAATCCCTGCTGTTTCGTGACATGCATGTTGGTGCGACTCGGTTATTAAGCCAATGACATCTCGATGCCCGAATTGCAAAAAACTGTATACCCACGATCAATGTTTTCAATATCAATGATATCGGCCGATATATCCCATGATATATCTTGTTTCCCACCCGTGCGATACAAAACGCACAGGTATTGCCGATATATCCCACATGTTCGATCCGGTAAGCATTTTCAATTTCCTATCCCTTTTTTTTTTTTGTTGAAATTATGTTAAATCAGTGTCAAATGGTTACAAATCCATTGGCTCTTCATGTTTTGGATGAAAAATCATGGAGTTGGAGCTTTGATTTCAATATTCATTGCTTTTTCATGTTTTTTTTTTTTCGAAAATTTCCTTCAACCAATTGTCAATTGAGATTAATTTCAAAGTATCCAGGAGTATTTGATGAAATGATTATCATATACACTCTAATTTTGAAATTTGAGTGTAGATGGTCCGTTTTGATAAAAAATTGAAAATTTTCCAATTTCTCCCAAATCGTTTGCAATGTTGCACTCCAAACATGAAATCAAGCATGCATGAGGGCTAATCTACTTATTTGTTAAGACCTCGTCAATTTTAATGAAAAAATTAATAAAAAATATTAAATTATTATTATTTTTTTCGAAATTTCCCCTCAACCAGCTGTCAATTGAGACTAATTACGAAGTATTTAGGAGTTTTTGATGAAATGGTCATCACATATACCCTAAATGTTACGTATTCAATTTGAATGTAGTTGCATTAGTTCATTCAGACAACGCATAGCTTAGGACCCCATACAAAGGAAACCTATTATGTGCACTTCTTTTTTGAGATGTTATGATTTAAAAGTGTGTAAAGGTCTTTTTTAATAATCCTTAAGTGTCATTGAAAAATTCAATCATTTCCCCAATGTTTCCCCATGTTTCCCAAAAAGTGTGATAAATTATCCGATGTAAACAATATATCCCGTGTGATAACTGATACATATCTATATCCGAAGGCTGCAATACATAACACTATATTGGTATTTCGAACACTGCCTACGAGAATGGAGTAGCGAGGGAAAGAACTTGTTGATATCAACCCTGGTCTCTTTCAAAAACTTTCAGAAAACTCACACACTGAAATATATTCAAATGACTAACTCCACCACCATCCCCTTTTGTAGATCTTGAATGAATCTTTAATTGAAATCCCCCCAACTACGAGAATCAATTGTAATTTATTACGAACCAATGTAATATTCCTCAATGTGGTAAAAGCTTAATAAAAAGCAAAATTGGAAGGTGATTATATTTCTAAAATCAACCCATATATGTAATCATATCAAGTACACCCTCATCACATTTTTAAATCAGTCTCTCATCTCTCCCCAAAACAGTAAACTATAATAATTGATTTAGGCCCTCAAATTTGTAAATGATCAGCCCAAAAATCAGCACATGTTGGGCTTATGGTGGGCTATGGGCCATACAATGGGGCCAAGTGGGTTGGGCCCTGCTTTGGGCGTAATTGGGTTGTGCGCCTACATTATTCCCCTCGGGTCGGAAAGAAGTCGAATCCAACGAGTTGGACGCTTCATACAAGTATTAGAGGTTCGGATTCAAGTTTTTCAATTTATCGCCTATGATTGATGTGCATTCAAAATAGGGCTTGTTTTTCCATTTCACCAAGTATTGCCTGTCTTGGCTTCGTCGAGTGTTAGTAGTCTTCATTCGCAACACTTGTTCAACTTCTTCATTTTTTTTCCTTTGGGAGTTGTTTATCCATATTGATGATGGCTTCATTTTGCACGTCAGATGCCTCACCATGATACTTGAATAAGTCTACCACATTGAAAGTTGGTGAAATATTTAAGTCATCTGGCAACTCAATTTCATTGGCATTGTTACCCAACTTCCTCGTGACTCGGTATGGACCAATCTTATCAGACTTGAGTTTATTCTAAGTTTCCCTTGGAAACTTTTCTTTGCGGAGATAGACCATAACTAAGTCATCTTCGTTATATATCTTCTCACGCTGATGTTTGTTCATAGCTTCCTGATACCTAGTGTTTATGTCTTCAATCTTCTTCTTTATTTAAGTTTGCAAGTCTTGGACATGCTTGACGAAAGCATCAACATCTTCGCCCACTTGATCATGTATTGGTGATGGTACTAAGTCAAGTACATGATGTGGACTTCTCCCATTTACAATCTCTAATGGAGATTTTCCAGTAGTATGATTTATGAAGTTGTTGTAGGCAAACTCGGCTTGATATAAAGCCAAGTCCCACTGAGATACGTTGTTGCTTACGATACTCCTCAAGACATTACCAAGGCTCCTATTGACTGCCTCGATTTAGCTATTTGTTTGAGGATGATATGCGCTAGAGAATTGAAGGTTAGTCTCCAAGCCTCCAGAAAGTGTGCCAGAAGTGGCCCGCAAACTTTGAATCACGGTTCGAAGAATTGTCTTTAGTGCCCCGTGAAGTCGCACAATTTCTTTGAAAAATATGTTGGTAATATGTGTAGCGTCCATCGTCCTTTTGCATGGAATGAAGTGGGGCATCTTCAAAAAATGGTCCACCACAACGAAAATCGAATATGCTTCCCTTTGAGGCTTAGGAAGACCAAGAATCAAGTTCACAGAAATATCCATCCAAGGCACCACTAGAACGAGAAGTGGCATATAAAGGTTGCTATTTTGGACATGACCTTTGGAAACTTGGCATCGTAGCAATATTGTGTTGCGAACCATTCAACGTCACGCCACATACGGTGCTAGTAGTATTTTTCTTTCACCATGGCCGATGCTTTATCCCTTCTAAAGTGTCCACC
This sequence comes from Magnolia sinica, assembly GCF_029962835.1. Classification (NCBI taxonomy): domain Eukaryota; kingdom Viridiplantae; phylum Streptophyta; class Magnoliopsida; order Magnoliales; family Magnoliaceae; genus Magnolia; species Magnolia sinica. Next base: position 82,790,625 of record NC_080581.1, read on the forward strand.
CAGTCCTCCATGTAACTTAAATATGATCTTCTCTCACATCGATCCTTTTGGAATGCATATGCGAGAACCCTTGAATAAATATCCATTGTGTGAGATGAATTCACACTTTGAATCTTGGCAATCTACGCACCTATTGAGTACTTTGCCAAAAATGGGGTCCTCTTTGTATTGTTCCTTTAGTGCCTTGAATCCAACTACCTCCATGATGAGAGTTCCTAGTAGAACCACCCTTCTACTCAAAGCATCTGCCGCTTTGTTCCGTCTTCCAGCTTTATAATGCGAAAGGAAGGTGTATTCTTGTAGGAAAGCCTTCCACGTCGCATGACAATAACTCAGCTTCTTTTGGGAGTAGAGATATCTCAACGCCTCATGGTCTGAGTATAGAATGAACTCCCGATGAATCAAGTAATGTCTCCAATGTCGTAATGCTTGAACCACTGCATAGAATTTGAGATTATAAGTGGAGTAGTTCTTCCGTGCATCATTAAGCTTTTTGCTAAAGAAAGCGATCGGCTTTCCTTCCTGACTCAACATTGCACCAATGCCAACATTTGAAGTGTTGCTTTTCACTTCAAAGACTATTGAATTCCGGAAATACAAGAACCGGAGCTTTTGTTATCTTCTTTTTCATGGCACCAAATCTTCAATCTGCTTAGTGAAAACTACCTAAGGTTGGTTGGACTTTCTCTGGTGAAGGATATCACTATTGCACGATGTTGTTCGGTTTCCAGGCCGGGAGCTGTGTGGTCTCCACCTTGTAGAAGGAACTTGTCGGATGCGTAGGTGGATGATTTTACCCAACTTCTACCTCTGCTCCATAACATGACCCTCCCCTAGTGAGAGGGATGCAATGGCATGGCGAAAGGAAAAGTCTACAATTTTCTCGCTCTTCTCATTCTTTGAGATGATAGCTCTTCTTCAGCCAGTGCGTTTGGTAGCCACACTGCCTTAGTGTGGCATTACGGTGCCCCACCTAAGGTTGTGGCCTTTACTTGGCTGGTTGGAAGAAACAGGGTTCTCAGGATTGACAACTTGTTGAAGAGGTTGATGACCATTATTAACGTTTGTAACCTGTGCCTTCAAGATGAGGAAACGATGAATCATTTGTTCATTCACCGTCCCTTCGCCAAAGTGATATGGCAAGGTTTCTTTGATCTGTTGACATTGATTGGGTGGTACCGGTAATATAGAGGGGTTTTTTCCCTTCTGTGGCACAGGGATGGAGCCGGGAAGGAAGGGAGATAAGTGGAGACTGGCACTTTTTGCCTGTCTTTTAGCCCTTTGGGGCGAGCGGAACAATCATTGTTTTAGGAATTTGAGCGGCTTGGCCTTAAAGGCCTATAGGAAGGCGGAATCTAATATGATAGAGTAGGCTTCCAGAAGTTGGAATGTAGTATAGTGCTTTGGTTTGGTCTTGGTCTTTTGTATAGTTTGCAGGTCATTCTTGGGTCTCAGGCTTGCATAGTCATTGCTGGGCCTAGGCTTGGTGGTGTTTGTTCTTTGTTCTGTAGCCTTTGACTTTCTTTCTTTAATAATATCTCATTACACTTCCAGGAAAAAAAAGTTGCTTGAGCTATTCTAGAATTCCACTCATGGTCCAGGGATGTTGCCTCGATGTGGATTTATGAATCACTGTAGAAAGAACGCAATGATTGCAAGAGCCTAGGTCTCCAATCAATGGACTTATTTCTCAGCTATGTTCATTCTCTTTTAGCTTCCTTTTGAAGGTTGTATATTTGACAGAGTGGAAAGTCTGCTAAGTCTGGTTTCTCTACCACATACCATTTGCAGTCTGGCCTGCCAGATTGGACAGTTGGACCAGTGTGGGTTCCCGGCCACATGTACAACTTCTGAGTGCTTGTGTACAAGCGTCATCCATTCTCTGCCAGAATAACAAGCCTCTCCTTTCGAAGATGTTTTTTCCCCCCTTTGTTTTTTAGAGCAAAATTTTTGTAAAAAACCCACAAAGCGAAGAAAAAACAACCCCATGTTACCCGGAGTAGTGAAAAGATCACCGGGCACACACTACCTGGAGGTAGCGAAAAGATCTGCTTCTGAAGAGAACGTGAGGTTTAGTTCCTTTGTTGCATGATCCTTCTAAGTAGGTGCTGATCCCACATTGAATCACTTTTGCGCTTCCGCTTTTTAGCCGTTTATACTTGGTCTTCAAAAGATGCTTCCACACTCCTGCACCCGAATCTTTTGCTGCTTTGCTTCACTCGTCATGCAAACTATATATGGTTCACATGCCCTTTTATACAGCCGTAAGGGGGGGTTTTGCTGAGGAACCGTAAAGGGGTTGCAAATACTGGAAAGGGAGGTTTATATATATATATATATATATATATATATATATATATATATATATATATATCACACACACACAACATAACTAAAAGGGAGGGGGTTAGATGCAATGCTCTAAAATTTTTAAATAGTTGTACCCAAATAGTTGGGGCAAGACTTTGATGATGATAATGATTAGGAAATATTTAATGATTTTTTGAAGGTATATAGCTTTTATAGGAAATACTTGAAATCTATATATCATATCGTATTTCCAGATTTTTCATTTTTTATTATTTTATTACAAGGGGGCAACTTCTACAATTCTTGATTGATTAGGGTGCAAATGGGTAGGATTGAGCAGGGTCCTGGACCTGACCCATTTTATATCAGGTTGGAATTCTGGATCTAGACCACCCATTAAAATTTGGGTCGGCTGGGCCGATTCCAAGTCAAGAAAGCCGAGTCTAGGTATTCCTGACTCATTTATATCAGCAGAACATTGTCCTATGCAATCTTAGATAAACTTGAGAAGAAGTTAAGAACAAATCCCAGTATAAATGGTCTTGAATAAGCCATCCTCAAAGTAGATAAAAAAGACAAACATCCATGAACAATATGTAATAGTCAAAACACGTAAGAGAAGATTTAATGAAACTGAGTATTCAGGTGCATTGTGTTGATATTCTTTGTAAGACCTCTTTGTTTTTTTATTTTTTATTTTTATTTTTAAAGTACAACGGTATATTTTCTTTTTCTTTTTCTTTTTTTGGGTTGTAATATCACAAGGGGAGGATGTTTGTAGCTAAACAATGGGTTGGTTGTTCCTGTAATATGCTAATGCCACCATCCCATTTTGTATCACTCTAGAAAACAGACAGTTCCGCAGATAACGATCATGACCCTATTTTGATGCAGAGCGAAGGTTCGGCTGTCTGGATCCCTGCCCCAGGCCGTGACATTTCCAGCTTGCAAGCAAGCTCTTTCTACAACCTCCCTCCTCAGGGGCAGCACATGGCCTATGCTCCCACCCAAGCAGGCCACGGTGCCTTTGCTGGAATCTACCACCCTGCCCAGACAGTGGCGGCTGCAACAGTCCACCCGCTGCTGCAACAGCCCCAGACCATGGCTGGAGCCGTCGAGATGGTGGGCCAACCTGCCGGCGTCTACCAGCAGCCGCAGCGTGCACAGATTGGCTGGGCCAATAATTACTGAAAGGAACTTATTGGGGTACCGCCATGGAACAGGAAACATACGGCAGATTCACCAGGAGGCCAGCCAAGAAGAACAAGACACCGTCGGTCTGATCTGAGAGTGTAAATATATATTACATAAATGGTGGCCGAAGAAAAAAAACAACAGGAGAAAAATAAAAAGACAGAAAAAAAAGGAAGTCGTCGGTAGGTTCGCATTTTGGAACTTCAGATTTGCTTTTGGGTGGGAGGTCGAAAAAGGGTGAAATTCACCTAGTACTGATATTGACCATTTTTAAGCATAGTTGAAGAAGTTAATGTGCAGGTCCTTTTCCTTGTGCTATGCTGTTTTTTTCTCCCCCTTTTATCTCTCCTTGTTCTTCTTTTTCTTTTTAGTTTTTTGAATTACCGTGTGTGTGTTTCTTCTTCTTTTTTTTTTTCTGTGTTGGGAGGTGTTAGGAACTTTTTGAAGGTAAGATATAAGGTTGGTGGGGTTTTTCATTCATTTCCACTTGTCTTGCCTGTAAAGTAAATTTTGATAGTAAGGGAAATGTATTTGCACTGTTGTAATCAGTATATGAGGATTAGGATTTCATTCCTTCTTCGTCTTCCTTCTTTTTTCTCTCAACTGACGGTGGAGCATACTTTTACCTTCTTTTTCCTCTCGACTGATGGTCAAAGGCATGTCTTCTCCTTCTTAAATGTCTGTTTGGACAGCCTCAAAATTGCAATTTAATTGCCAAATTGTAATTTTTCGTATTTCGAATTTGGGGTGGTTTTCGTTTAGATTTTGGGATTATCTTAAATATTGGCAGGTTGACAGTACTAACATGACAATACGGATGCAAGTTGTCAAGATCAGAGATTGTTTTGGTGGTCCCACAGGGACCTCTATGCCCGTTTTGGACATCCGAGCTGTTGATCAGGTGGGGACCATGTTTTGGATGGTCAGCCCAAAATTCAGTCTGTTCATTGTTTCAGAATGTGTGTTGACAAGATTGAATTTAGGTATTCAGCGCATGGGCCGTTCGGCTGATGGACCCCTTTAACTTAGATCTTTCATGGGCTCCGTTGTGTTGCTCAAGGAAATGTTATTGCGCAATTGTAAATCTCCCAAAGCATGTAAACAAGTGATAAACATGTTTGGCTAAGGGCCTGTTTGGTAAAACTTATTTTCTGTATTTATCACTGAAACATGTTATTTTTAGTAATTTTCTTAATTCAGACTGTCTTTTAAATCTAAAATCTCAAGTGCTTAATTCAAATTCTCACTGAAAAGATTTGGGTATTTTTTTAAGCTTGCAATATTGTTTCAAGTATTTATTTTTATAGAAGTAATGTTTATATGGCAAAGATCTTTACTCATGATGTATGTGATATATCCTCCCCGCATACCTATTTTTGGATCATATCAGGGTGTGAGCCAAAAAATTGAGGTCGACCTAAAGCGCAAATGGACCACACCACATAAAGTCGTGGGGATAGGATAATGATGCCCACCATGATATTTATTTGCCAAAAAATAATCTGTTCATAAGGTCGCTAGATGAAGGCAAAACAAAAGTTTGAAGTTAATCCATAACTCGTGGCCCCCAAGAAGTTTTCAATATGGTAAAGTTCAAACCCCACTGTTTTCTATGGTAGCGTTCAAATCCCACTGTTTTCTATGGTGTTGTCCAATTGAGCTTAAGACCTGTATGTATTTATTTATTTTTATCTCATGACCTAGAATGTTCTGAAAAACATGGAAGAACGGTGTGGAGCTAGCATATACGTCATGGCGGGGAGCTATAGCGGATTGAGATCGCCTTTGATGCCTCCAGTAGCAAGGTGGTTAGTGGATGGTTCTCTGTGGGCTTCATCATAATGTATGTGATTTATCCATGCCGTCTATTCATTTTTGGATAATTATTTTAGGACATGAGCCCAAAAATGAGGCAGATTCAATTCTCAGGTGGACCACAACACTGGGGAAAATGGGTGATTGAACACCTACCGTTAAAAACTTCCTAGGCCCACTATAATGTTTATTTTCCATCCCATCCTTCGATTAGGTCACACATATCTGGATGAATGAAAAACACTAATATTAGTTTAATCCAAAACTTGTGTAGCACCAAATGAGTTTTTAATGGTGAAGGCTGAATTACTGTAGTTTCGTGTGGTGTGGTCCACCTGAGATTAGGATCTGCCTCATATTGGGCTCATTTTCCAAAATAAGATGGAAAATTGGCTGAACAGTCTAAATTTCTCATAGACATTAAGGTGGGCCATCTCGTTTTTTTCCGATGGCCAAAGACGCATATACGGATTGCATCAAGATGGGATGGCATATATAGGTGATGTGGGTTTGGATACGGTGGTGAGATTCATCCCAATGATGTGCTTGTTTATCTACGCCGTTCATCTATTTTTTCAGATTATTTTAAGGCATGAGACAAGATAAGAGGTTGATCAAAATCACAAGTGAACCGCGGCAAACGAAAAGTGCTGATTGAATGGCCACCGTTAAAAACTTCCTAGGGCTCACTATAATATCTATTTTCCATCCAACCTGTTGAGTAGGTCACACAGCAATGGACAAAGGAAAAGCACAAACATCAGCTTGATCCAAAAACTTTTGTGGCCCTGGGAGGTTTTTAATGGTGGGTGCTCAATTACCTCTGTTTCCCATTTCCCATGGTGTGTTTCTCCCAAGGCGTCTCATTTTTGGGTTAATGCCCAAAAATAAGCTGGGAAAATGGTTGGGCCATCTTATGTTTTTTGGATGGCCGAGGAATGGCATACACACCTAGGTTAGGTTACATGGATGATACATTCTGGTGTTCTATTGGCCCCACCATAATAAATGTGTTTTATCCATGCTGTTAATTCATTTTGTTAATTTTTTTAAAATCATGAGACAAGAAAAGAGGCCAAGTCAAATACCAAGTGACTACAACACAAGGAAAAATAACAATTTAAGTCATACATGGGATATTGTGATTGCCTGACTTGACAATTGTTGAATGATAGATGATAAAAATGGGATATTGTGATTGCCTGATCTGACAATTGTTGAATGATAGATGATAAAAAATTGGTAGCACAGTGAACCAATCATGTAAAATATTTGATATTTGTGGTTCATTTATTTGACGGGACATGAATAATTTTTTCAAAGCAAAGTATCTTTTTAAGTTACCGAATAAAAAGCATGCTGTAGGTGAGACCCTAGAGATGAATGACCCAATATCCACTAGTGTGTCGTGTATATTAGTGCACTGATTTATGTACTTTATTTATCAATCACGTGACTTTTGGTGTCATGTAGTCGGTTGAGTCCTTAGAAGTTGAAGACCGAAGACACAAGTGGATGTCATTAATGAGCAAAAAATAGGTAAATGCGATGCCTCGGTGACCTTAACCCTTGACTCAAAATAACCTAAACATATAGATGACATTAAACATAATAGCTAAACCTTTTATTGATCATTTCTTGAGACATATGAGCCTAAATTGATCATCCTTAGATTGACTTTAGAAGTCCCGTGTTATTGAAAAAATTGCACAATTTCAGCAACTTTTGGTCCCACCAAATCCACATTCGGTCTAACTGAAATGGTTAAAACATGATATCGGGTTGGGATAGAATTCTGGGTATTTCAGTTGTAACCAAGTGCCACCTTCGGTCTCACCGAAAATCACTTTCGATGCGATCGAAGACTACTTTGCGACTGAAAGTGCCAAAGTTTGCCCGACAGTTTTCCTGTCTAATTCAGTGCGACCGAAACTAAATTCGGTGTGACTGGAGATTAGTCGTTTCCGTTGATTTTATGACCGTTGGAATTTGATTTTTTTATAAATTGGATCTAGATTTTAGGTGTTTGGATGAGTTTTGGTGCAGTAGAAGTAGGTGATTCCGTGATCATATCCCTCATCTCAAGTTTTTAAACCAATGAGTTATAAGTCATATTCAATTCCTTAAGATTAACACTCTAATGAGCATTCTAACTTCCTCCTAAAAGATATGCTTGAACTCAACAATTTCTAAAGATTAGACCTAAGCATATTGGTATTTGTCTAAATCCTCTAGAAGATCCATCTAGGTGAATCCCCTAAGAATTATAACTTCTCATTAGTTGTAAGAGATTCTACCCAACCTCTTATTACCTTGGTTATTAAATGCAAGCTGTTTGATCTTGGTTCTAAAGCACCGACAACGTATTAACATCATGATCGATGGAGCAATTGAGAAATAGATTCAAACACTTGATAGCTTTGAAGAAGTGACTCAAGTATGACGTATCAAAATGGGCTCAATCAGACAAGTTGTCAATTGTAAGAGTTTAGGTACGCTCATTTATTTGGTAGGATTGAGTATAGAATTTGAATTGTCAACCTCAACTAAGTTCTTGTGCAGTACCTAAATCAAGTCCTTGTCTAGGCCACTGGACATGGATGTGTATATGTTAGTTTACGAGTGAACCTCCGACAGGAGTAAACATAGGTCGACAAGAATAAACATAAGTTATTGGATTATGACCGAGGTTGGTGGTTAGTTGATAGAAAACCTACTAAAGCCTCTTACGGGAGTCTCCAGTGGAAGTGTACATCAGTAGATTTTTGTGCAGGACCGGTGTTCGTGGCAAGTCCATAGAAAACCACGTAAACTCTCTTGCGGGAGCCGGTCCTTGTGTAAGATTTAAAGGTTACAGGTGAACCTGATTTAAAACCTTAGATAATTAAATCCAGTATACTCATGGGTTGAGTGCGTTCGCTGAGAGTGGAGAGAAACCGAACCACTATATATGCTTGTGTTTGGAATTGTCTTTTGAGCATTTGTTTAATTATGCTTATGTAATGATTGTTTAATTATATGTATGCGTGATTACATTAATATTAGGAGTTGATAGGTAGCACTTCCCACATACACATGTACACTATAATGTTTATAGACTAATTGTTTAATTGTTACATACTTTGTATTGTATATGATTAGATCTTTTAATGGCATGGAACTCTTATAGTTAATTAGTTTACTTAGATGAGTTTGCATATTAGTTCAAGTAGACAATTGTGTTTAAAATACATAATTTTTGTTTGGTCCTAATCAACCCCCGTAGGACATAACCATCATTCCATAGCTCCACCAAGCTTTTGCGCATAGCCATGGTATCATATACCATGTGTAATTTCAACATCATCATGTGTTGTTAGTAATCTCCCGATAAGAAAAGTTATATGATGTTATACTTAAGTATGTGTCAAATCTCAGGATTTCTTTGTCCAAGTGGGCCCATTGGTTTTATTATCAATAATATTGTCATCACAAGGCTACTTTGGATTGACAATGCAAAATAATAATAAATATTATATAATTATAACATTCAAATTGGCCTTTATAAGTTAAAAATGAAATATTGTTGTACTTTTCTAATTAGTTATCCAATTTAAAACACCAATTAAAGGGTTTTGATTATTCTATTAAGAAGAATATAGTACAAGGTCCCTCAATCAAAAAATTATGTTTGTGAAATGTATATGTATTAGGCATTACGTTTGAAAGATATATATCAATTGGGCATAGTGTGCCAAAAGTTGGGGACATGACAATAACATGTTTTGTTTCATAACCTATAGAAGATAGAATTTGAGACATTAGGCGCAAATATGACAATTATTAATTTTCAATTATTTATGATTTGTGTTAACCAAACGTACTTTTGTAAAAAAAAAAAGTACTTAATTTCAAATGTTAGAACTTTTTTCAGACAAATTACCAAACATATTTTCAGTATTTATAAGTACTACAATTCAACACTTTAAGTTTTTAGCAATTAAATTAATTTTTAGACCTAATATTTCAATTTACCAAACGACACCTAGGGTCAAGCAATTCAACAACAAAGACCATTAAGCTTGCATCCACCTATGAGCTCTTAGATTAGTAAGGGGTGTGCAAATGTTTGCCTGACATAGGTCCAATTAATGGGCAATTTACCTTTTTATCCCGTCCAAAAAATACTAAGACTTGTTCAAGTAGCTGTCAAAATTGCATAATTAGGTATATTTCTAAAATAAAAAATTATTGCAAATGTGGAAATCGTTCCATCATCATACATTTACGTCTCCTAACGTTTTCCCAAGAGATGCTTCTTAAGCGGCACACATGTGATTGTAGTGTGCATGTTGATGATGGTTAGGTGCATTTGCCCTCTGGTTTAAGATTTCTGCCTTAAGCTTGATCGAAAAGTATATACTCTTATAAAAAAATGTGGCTAACTTTGATGATGTTGATGTATTGTCTGTTAATATACTTATATGCCTTATGGTCGGAGTAAAATATGAACGCATACTGAATGAGGCAGTGCAATTGTTGCTCAACTCTGAAAACTAATAAACTAGAGTATGTCAGGGGCATAATGAATTTTCGAACGAGAAGAGAAATGTATAGAGACTAGAAAGAACACTAACGAAAGCATTGTTGGGCTGACAATGATATTTAGAGATGAAAGGTAAGGGAGCGAATTACATTAGACACCCCAAAAGTCTCAATCATAATTAATAGATATTAGGCATGTATTGACTCAGTAGTCCCAACTATAAATGATGGATATTAGATGTTGTGCCTACGGACTCTTGTGGAGTGTTGTAGCTAATATGTGAATCATTTGTACCTTAAATAATTGAATAAATATACTAGCGGACCCTCTTTTCTAAATATCATGTCAACAATACTTATGTTACATGTGTGCCAACTTTGAACACTATTTATATTCGACATAACTAGGATGTGTCTTCAAACATTTTCTTCATAACAAGTCATGAACTAGTATTTACAACTTTGATTCAATGAAATAACCCCTTATTTATGCACTTGGCAATGGAAGCTATCAATATTTGAATTAACATTTTTAGATAACAAGCTATGAAAACTACAGACGTCATTGGCATTCCTTGATATAGACATGCACTTTTCTTTGATCAATTATGATGGTCTAAACAAATGTAACCATGGCCCTTATGAATGTAAGACCTTCATTAAAGGTGGACAAAATTTCAGAAGCATTGATTTAGAGAATGATTTTAAAAAACATCACTATGCTAGCTATTTGGTCATTGTATCGTCCAATCATAGGATATGAAACTGATTTTTCACTAAGGCTGTTAGCATGCCAGTTTGGAGTTGAGTCTTAGTGTACCCATACTCGGACATATCTGACTCCGGGTGTTGTGAATTGTAAGTGCTATAGTTTATTGCCCCTTTTTGTTATCAAATTTGTAGTGCTAAAGACACTGTTATGAAGCTTGCATATGTGAAGAACAAAGCTCTACTCAAGATCAGCTTTGATTGACAAGCACTGTTCACAAGTCAAGACTCAAGAAAGTGAGATTGTTCGACTTAATTCAGGATAAGGATAATGCAAGATCTCAAGCAACTTTCAAGTTCATCCTCAAGATCTCAAGAAGCTTTCAAATTTGATCTACATCAAGACTTCAAGCTTCATTACTTTCAAAGGTCACTCGTCTCTAAGTTTCAATGTCCTTACTTCACTACTGAGGTATGACTGACCTTAGGTTGACCTTTAGAGTAGGCCATTTTGGATACATAATTCATATGTTTTATATAAGTGAGTTTATTCTGTTCTAAGACTAGTCCTGGACTTTGTTCGACTAGTCCTAGCACTGCTTCAACTTGTCTAAGAATTTCTTGGATCAGTCGTAAGTTTGTTGCAAAATTTGAAAATTTTCTGTTAGGCTTCGACCAGTCTTAAGGACTGTTTGACTAGTCGTATGAACAGTGTCAATTATTTCTTCGACCAGTCGTAGTCCTACGACTCAAAGTAAAGTGTTGAAATTCGGCTAGCTTCGACTAGTCATGAGCAACCTACGACTAGTCGTGAAACCGCCAGATCTTATTGCGTCTGAATTTTCAAATATCTGTTGGTTCTACGACCAGTCGTAGAGATCTTTAGACCAGTCGAAGACGTGATTTGCTCACCTATAAATAGAGCACGAATCTCAGAATAAAAGATGAAATTCAAGCTAATTTAATTCGGCCTTCTGAGAGATAAGTCTGTGCTCCATTTAAACTAAGTATGCATGTTTAATATTCTCTTTCTTTAGTTTTTAAAATTGATTTTGTTTCTTATATTCCAATTTGATTTAAAAAAGAGGAAGTTTCATTTTTCCTTTTTCTGGAATCAAAATCAATTAGAGCTAGCCCCATTTGGTTTAATTTAAAATTTATTAGAGCCTAGAACTATTATAAAGTGAGTATTGGACATTGAATTTTGACATTCAAATCTCTACTCTGATTTGGTTCTTCTGGGCTGCTACAATGAAGTAGAAATTCAGGTATTTTATGTTTATGTAATTTACTTTCATTTGATTTTTTTTTGGGATTTGCCAAAAAAATTTCATTGTATTGGTTATCTGAGAAGAGCCAGGAAAACTCAGAAGAGAGGTTTTTTAATCGTGTAAGCCCACAGAGAAAGACACAATTGTGAAGGTTTTGGGTGAACCTGAAAAACCTATCTTTGATAGTGAACGCTGATATCCCCTGTGTGAGGATATTAGGAGTGGAATAGCTGTGTGGCTGTTTATTAACAGTTGGTGTACACGCAGGTGAACCACTATAATCCCTTATGTTTTGTGGTTGTGTGATTTATATTTCATATATTTAATTATTCATTTGTGGGATGTATATGTGGATGTGAATGTTTTAATCATTTCATTTCAAGCTTAGTGGGGAATGTTGTAATAGTTTAGATTTATATTTCTACAATTTATCTCTTGCTATCTCTTTATTAGTTTGAGCTTCAGTTTCTCTATTTGTTCTAGTAAGGTTGCCCTGCCATTTTTATGGTGCATAGTTGTCCTTAATTATAACAATCAATATTTTGAGATTGCATTGAGCATTGTGTATTAATTTATTTATTTGGCTATCTCTCTTTCTTTATTTCCGCTGTATTTATTTTAAATTTGGTATAGTCCTTTAAGAGAAATGTATAGAGACTAGAAAGAACACTAACGAAAGCATTGTTGGGCTGACAATGATATTTAGAGATGAAAGGTAAGGGAGCGAATTACATTAGACACCCCAAAAGTCTCAATCATAATTAATAGATATTAGGCATGTATTGACTCAGTAGTCCCAACTATAAATGATGGATATTAGATGTTGTGCCTACGGACTCTTGTGGAGTGTTGTAGCTAATATGTGAATCATTTGTACCTTAAATAATTGAATAAATATACTAGCGGACCCTCTTTTCTAAATATCATGTCAACAATACTTATGTTACATGTGTGCCAACTTTGAACACTATTTATATTCGACATAACTAGGATGTGTCTTCAAACATTTTCTTCATAACAAGTCATGAACTAGTATTTACAACTTTGATTCAATGAAATAACCCCTTATTTATGCACTTGGCAATGGAAGCTATCAATATTTGAATTAACATTTTTAGATAACAAGCTATGAAAACTACAGACGTCATTGGCATTCCTTGATATAGACATGCACTTTTTTTTGATCAATTATGATGGTCTAAACAAATGTAACCATGGCCCTTATGAATGTAAGACCTTCATTAAAGGTGGACAAAATTTCAGAAGCATTGATTTAGAGAATGATTTTAAAAAACATCACTATGCTAGCTATTTGGTCATTGTATCGTCCAATCATAGGATATGAAACTGATTTTTCACTAAGGCTGTTAGCATGCCAGTTTGGAGTTGAGTCTTAGTGTACCCATACTCGGACATATCTGACTCCGGGTATTGTGAATAGGTTGGATACTACATTTGATATGATTCTCTTTTAAATACTAATGACCTAAATCTTATCAGAGTTGGATTCTCGTCGGGCACCCATCAGGTCTCATGATGGTACTCTATAATTATATTTTTAATTGTTGTGATGCCCACTGTTGTTAAATCAAATATTTAAAAATGATCTTGGTTGAAGGTTAGTCGAAATAAGACCATTTAAAATTTTTAACTGTCCTTTAAATGTCCACAAATCCAATAACCAGATAATCAAATAAGTAAAAAAAATGGGTTTGTAGTACATATAAGATATGATTAATAATTATGACCGTTTAAATTAAGTCACTTGTATTTCATGTATAAATACCTATGTATCATTTGTTACACTCCCAGATGGTATTAAAGTTTTTCTCATAAATTTGTACTTTATAAAGTCGTTTCTTCATTCTCATGCAAATAAGATATACTATCAATGTATTCATAGCTCAACTTAACTTGTTTAAATGGTAGATCTACCGTGTTTGGTTAGGAGTAAAAAAGTAACAACAAAAGAGAGATATTACATGGAAAATTGATGTACATTTGATGAACATGCAGCTTAAAAAGATATCCAACAATCTGAATTCAATAATGTCCAATAATTATATGTTAGGTTTTATAATATATATGATTTTATTAATATGCCATCTCTAGTGTGTTTGACTATTCTGATGGCTTGGATTAGTTGTATATCTATAACATTTGTACTATATCTAAATGTATGCATTTGACAGGTAAACTTGTATATGGACTTATACTATTACAAGTGTATATGTTTGCTAGGTCTATTCTCCTTTAACATGAAGAGAACTTCCAATAGCCATATATCATATTATCTATTTAGTATTAATATGAGATACCTAATTCATTGGACTCGATTTTTAACGAGAGAGTTAAGATATTTACACATCATTCACATGTTAATGTATTATTGGATTAAAATAATTTCTTTTTTATTTTTGTTAAAATGCGTATATGTCAAGATTTTTTATAAAGTCTCTCACAATTCTCTTACATCATTTAACATGGTATTAGAGTGTTATTTATAATAAATTACGAGATTAGAATTTTTTTTAAAAAAAGATATGTATCTGTTAGGAGTTTTTACAATCTCCTATAGTTCTCTAACCTCATTTATAGATTACGTCAAATAAAATAAACATGAATGCAACATCTTGTTATTTAACATTGAATCAAGGTAACAATGCTGATATGTCATGCTCACTAAAACATCACGATCTATTCTCATTAACCAAAATATTAACAATTATTCCATTTTTTATGATTGTTATTGTTTTTTCAAAGATTCATTTGAATCTTATTAGATATGTATATTATTCATATTTGTTAATAATCGCAAATTTTATTTTATAGCACTGGTTATATGATCAACTACATATGCTCATCAGATTATTTGCATCCGTTCTCATATGTGATATCTTTAGCATCGGCATATATAAATATATAATGATCAGATAGAATTCATATCTCCACTGAAAAAATCCGCATTCTCTTCATTTCTGTCTTATTGTCTGAATATATAATTGTTAACAGAATTCATCAATCTTCTAAGAAAAGCCGCCATATGTTCATTTTCGTCTCTGACTTGCTCACCATTCCTCATATATGAGATCTAGTTATTGTTCATCTCTAGCATCCTCACCACCACATCATTTCCTTTATGAGCATGTTAATGTAGAATCCAAGAAGGCCTGAAGTAGAGTAAATCAGTTAAATATTAATACATTCACTAATTTAAAGGATATGAGTTCTTCCTAAGTTGGTAGGATTTTTTCATACATACTTGTAGGAGATATTTTTACTCTAAAATTAATCAATTTTAGTAGACTTGGATATCTCATTTAACTGTAGGCCTGAGTACCTGCTAATAACAAAATTTTTAGTTGTGATCTTATTTTTAACCTAACTATGTATGAACATCTAGTATAAAACATATTTATTTAATATAAGAAAATTTTTCAGAATGAGCTCGTGATCCTTTGAGTGTACTTCCTATTCATGAATTCCTATATACAATTATATGCACAAATTTAATTAAAATTAATAATTTGGTTTTCTCCAACATCTTATGCATTGGTTAGAAAATTTTAATCATATGCTGTATGATTAAAATATAAAAATAATAAAAAGTTTATACTATATTTTAAATTAATTATCAAATACAAGTAAAATTAAATAATTTATAGGAAGAATAAGATACCAAACAATGATGATAAAAATGATACAAGAAATCATGTAAAAAGCATGGACCATGCAATTTATTTTGGGTAGGTAAAAATGTATTTGTTATGACTTCTAAATTTATACCATTTTCATTTTGTAAGTATAAACACTTCTATTACTTTATTATACGAAATTTAATTTATATATATATATAATATATATATATATATATATATATATATATATATATATATATATATATATAAGCACTTTCAATATTATGCAAGATTACTTTTATTTTTTTAACATAAAGCCTCTAAAAGATGTAAATATTCTTATATTTTTTCTACATTTGTTCATTTAAATTAGATTGATATAATAATTTTTATAATATGAATTTAATTTTTTTTTATACGTCATTAGATACTAAAATTATGTAATAAAAATAGTATAATTGAATGCATTTGATAATTGTGTCTTCAACTTATATAATCTAACCCATAACACAAATTTAGATGTATCGTTGATGCCACCAGAGTTGATATTTTTGTATAGATCATGTTTATCTATACTGACATACTTTGTGGTATGGTGCAGAAGGTCAAAACAATAATATGTAAGATATAGTTTTTTTTACCTCGATCGAATTCAAATTAATATCTTGAATATTTCTAGTATGATGAAAAAATGTCATATATGAATATTACTTTTCTTTTAAAAAAAATTTCCTTTGTATTTATTTTTAGATTTGAATAACAATTATTAATGCAATATAGTGGATATAATCAAAATTTGATTTACTTAGTATTCGTGTTGAGGGCATTGTTTGTTAAAATGCAATTAATTTTATTTTTATTAAATTGAGGTTGCATTGGGATGCACTGTTATATTGACTTGCAATTATTAGTCTCATAAGGTAGAAACAACTAAATTATAATTTGCTTGTATCGTATTTAATTTAAATGTTTTGCCTCAAAATGTTACGCCGATTCAATAATTCTTAGCATCTGATTAATGGTTCTAAAAAAGACAATTACAATGAAAATTGTTAGGGTCCCTATTTTAATATATATGATATGCTCTTTGTAAATTACTTAATTCAACTACTATGTGTTCCACCTGATGCACTAACATGTATGTTGACTCTAAACTATGTTTGGTATTTCTCTAACTAGGAAATCACAACATTGCATATCACTACCAAAATTTTCTAGTTCACTAAAGTAACTTCTACTTTAGCCCAATTTTCACCACATATCTCTCTATATTTGATCAATTAGCATTACCAAATTCATGCGTTTGTACTGTAACTTGTACATAGGAACTAGCATGCCTCTATGAGATGGAGTTTTTTTTTAAAAGTGTCTCATAAGATTGTTTGGACTTGTAAGGAATCACAATTTATATGGTCTTTTTTCATAAATGATTGAAATCCAAACCAAATTTGATATTTATTTTTATGAAAAATGCGTATATCTGAAAGCAAAAATAAACTTAAGAATGATAAAAATCTAAGATATTCAAAGACGAGTCAAGGGCGAGAAACTAATGGTGATATAGTGTTGATGAACCATCATGAAGCAATGCACATAATGAGCTAAGATATTTAAAAATAGTTATGAAACGGTCATTACATAACGGTAATAGTTCAAGTAATTACATGTTATGGATTATAATAGTTTGTCTTAAAAAATTAAACTGTAAAGACCGTTACTTGCGTGTAAGACCGATTTTTTGAGCTATTTTGCAATCTCTTTCAATTTCTCATCCATTTTTAGTAAAAAAATTTTATCTTCAAAGTTAATTTAACATATTTTCAACTAAATTTATTTTTTTCAATATCTGAAGACTAAATTACAAACTTTAAGTTGGTTCGAAAAATCAGGACTGAATTTTAGAGAGAAAAAATTATGTAAATTTTTTTTTTCTTATTGCAGATTTATTGATTCAACATTATTTATATAGTCAACCAGATTTTACTAGATTTTTATTCAATGCAACAATGTTTGTATTATTTTTAGTTATTTTTTAAATATATTTACTAGTTTTTATATAATTTAATCATTTTTTTTTTCTTTTTGTAAAATATTTAGAATATAGATTGCTGAAATATGCATATGAAGTTTAGATTTTTACATACTAAATTGGTATATATATATATATATATATATATATATATATATATATATATATTTTTATATATATATATATATATATATATCTCTTCTTCCTTGGATATTTGGTCATTTTGGTTCATTTTTAGACAATGTTTGGACTTATTTTTAATTTTTTTTAATCAATTTTTTTGAGGGAATGATATTAAATGCTTAAGGATATATATTAATGGGATGAGTTGGTCCATTTTGAGAGCATTTGAGTGGTCTTAAATTAAGCTAATGCTATTGATTTGAATTTAGTTTTGATTTTTTATTAAACTTCTTTCAAAAATGGTGTCAACTTGTTAGGAATATGCATCAATGGGAAGAGTTTTACTGATTGCATAAATTTTAGGTTATTTTACAGGCCATTTAAGATCCTAAATCGGCATGATATTATTCAATTAAATACATTTTTATTTTATTTCTTTAAAATTTTGAGGAAAATGAAGTCGAATGGTTATGCACATATATTAATGTGATGAGTTTTATAAATTTTATAAATTTAAAGCCGTTTGGGTTGAAAGTCGGATCGGATAGGTGGACTCGTAGGATTCGACGATCTACATAATCTTGAAACCTTCGTAAATGCCGAATATACGAAGTAAACGATCAAATCTTTGCCTAACAAATATGAGAGCAGATAGAGTTTTATCACCCATTCGATTCTATAGTTAAGATGACTTTTAAATTACGATTAATAACTTATATTATTCACAGGGTGGGTAAGATGGATAATCAGTATATTATTTTTTTTCTATTTTTTAAAATATTTTTATTCTTTTTGTGATGCGTTCAATGAGAGAATATCTTCCTTTCATAATAGAAGAATGAAGTAGGATATATGAAAGGTTTGAATGAGATAAGTTTCATCCATATCTCATTCAATTTCTATCACATATTACATTTAAAGCTCAAAATTTAAACTCTTAAAAGAATTTAAAGGATAATATAAATGATAAAATGTTTAGGACCCACCTATTAATGGTTATTAACAAGTATGGCATCATATTCAACATTGGGTGCATTCAAGTGGTTCTAAATCAATTCAATACTATTAATTCAAATTGATTTATTTTTTCTCAAATTCCTCAAAAAATAGTATCATATGGTTGATGATATGTATTAATAGAATGTGTTTCACATGATGTATGAATTTTGGGCCATTTAGGGGGTATTTAAATAGTTTAAATTGATTGAACATTATTAATTTGAGTATGTGTTTAAATTTAAATTTAGATTTTTAGTTTTTATTTAGGTAGAATGATGTTGTTTAACATTATATAATTATATTTTAATAGATGCTTAGGGTTAGAAAATTAATTTGGGATTGACGACTTGAGTCACTTGATGACGATGCCCTATGGGCTAATTTGATACAAAAAGAGTTTGTTGATAATTTAATACTTGACTTGTTAGAATTATTATTGGTGACTTATGAGGAAAAAAGATTGGTCAAGAAAGAAATGTAAATATTAGTTGACAATATTGTGAGAGAGTATGTGAAAATATGTATGCTATATTATAATTGATGTCTTAAGTCGAGTAAGTTACAGGGCCTGTCGATGCCATTGATAGACTGTTCGACGTCACTTTCAATGACATCCAACATTGCTCGATCCCATCAAAGTTTTTCGAATTTTCTTCAATTGGTCATTAGACTAACTTGTTATTTTTTTTATGCCATCAAAGATGGTTTGATGACATCGAAGTTTAGTTTGATGCCATTGTACATGGCTCAATGTAATTGGAGAAAATCGAATTTTTCAGTTTGGTCTCTGGATAGTTTGGGTGTTAATTCGAATCCATTGATATGACTTCGATGTCATCGAATGATAAGTTTCGAAGACATTGAAGCATGTTCGATGCCATCGAATTATTCGGCACCGATTTCCATAGAACTGCGATTTTGTGGGATTTATTTTCGATTTAGTTTGTGATTTCTTCTTAGCTTATAAATATGGATGTAAATGAGATTGAGATAGATTTTTCTAGGGTTTCTAAATCATACAAGGGTTTCAAAGGGTGTAGCCATGGTGAGATTCGAGGTTGTTCGAATCGGTTAAGCTCTTTTTCTTTGTAATTTTTTTTTTCATAGTGAACATCTGTCGCTTTATGCCGTGGTTTTTTCCCATAAGGATTTTTCCACGTTAAATCGATGTTTTCTCTTGTTGCTTGGTTTGTGCAATTGAATTATTCTCCTAGATTCTACTCAGTGTGCTTCCGCAATCCTCCAATATGCTATAAAATGCAATTAACATAATAAATTATTAGAAAATAATACTTTACACATTAAAAAGGCGTAAGTTGCGGGGTGACGAAGCATTTAAAAAGAGATATAAGAATAATTTAGCATGATTGTAGGATATTAATAGGAAAAAAACTACTGTAAAGAAGAAAAATCATTGTGCATTTGATACAATCCGAACAAAGGTTTTCATGCTTGGAAGTATGTGATTATAATATTGTTAAATTCAGTAAGGCTTTTGATAGTGAGGTGACAAAGGTGTAGAGAGAGAGAACTTATTCTCGCTTGTGAAGGTGAATAATGTCAATAAAAAACTTACCACTAGTTCAAATAATTGAATTAGCCCAAGTATATAAAATGTGATAAATTTCATGTGTACTGCCACTCGAGAATGATGTTCTAAGCTTTCATTGATGCATCTAAGAAAATGAAAAATAGAATTTATATTTTGAATTTTATGAATAAAATGGTTGATGAAATTAGAAGAAAAATGTGCAAATTGTTATCGACAATGATTTAAAGTATAAATTAGTTAGAAAAATGTTAATGAAAAAAATGAAAACCTATGTTTTGGTTAATATATTTCACACACTATTGACATCATATTGAAAGATATTGAAAGAAAAAATATTGCAAAGTTAGTTGAAAGATGAGATAAGTCACCACATCATTTATAATCATAGCCAAATATTTGTTGTAATGAGAAAATTCATGAAAAGATAGAGTTACTTAAGCTCAGTGAGAACTCGATTGGTTACAAATTATATTGTCCTTGAGAGTTTATACAAGCACAAGATAAAATTAAGCGAGAGTTTATACGAACATAAGAAATATATAAACTTTATTATGTAACTTCTCACATCTACTTCAAAAAAGAACAAATATTTAGGGCCTGTTTGGGCATTTGATTTACGGTGGTTTACAAGGGGTAGGATTGTAAAATCCTCCCCTATTCCATCCCATGTACGTTTGGGCAACCGAGCCACCGCCCCAACTTACACTTCTAAAATCCTTTGTCAGAGGCGGGGGATTCGGGCGATCCCGTGGGTGGGATTCGGAAGACTTCTCTAGCCCATCGTCCCGCAACATGATGTCAAGTTCCCAGATGACAATGAAGGCGGGTAATGGCGGGAATCCTTTATCTATTTATACCCCTTTAGGTAATGGTTGGATGTGGATAGGGAGAAGAGGTCCCCTTGTGCTGAAATGAGGATTAGTGAAACCGTAAGTAAGCCCCTTCATTCGTTATCACTGATTTGGGTTTCTTTCAGGAAAAATCCTCCTCTATCTCTCTATTACGAGCTGGATTTGACCGGATATTCATCATTGTTTGCTCCTTTGTTGCAAGCGGGCTACATCTCTGCCTACTTGGAGCTCTTTGGCCAGAGCGGAGGATATTAATTGTCTAAGGATAAAACCAATTTCCTGTAAGTATCTGAAAAATGGGGCTTTTCATTTTTTCTTTTGTTTTTTACAATATATCGGATGGACCTTGTTCTGAAACGGGGTGGAAAGAAGAGGTAGCCTTGTTGCATGGGACACCCGATTTGGGAGTTTTTCATGAAATTTATTTCTCATTATCTCTTTCATTATATGAATTTGAGATGGAGATAGAAAGGTGATTTCTATCAAGATTTGGGTGTCTTTTTTCATGTCTTTTATACTGTATTGTGTTTGTTGAAATGCATCAAAGATGTTTGAATCTGCAAATAACTGTAGCCAAGTGTAAGCTCCTATCGAGCAAGGCATCACTCCTACCGACAGAACCCATCAATCCAATAGGTAATAAGATGAGGGATGGTAGACTTGGATCGATTAGTCATGTGCAGCAGAGACCAAGAACCACGCTGGTTACATGCAGTAAGTTGCCAGCAAAATATGTTGTATGTCCAAACCGGACTGTGACTCTTATATAATAGAGGTACAAAAGCATATCTACCTGAATCAGAGTTCTACCAATTCAAGTTGGAGTTTGCAGTGCAGTTTTGAGCAATCTAAACTGGAATTTGCCATGTAGTTGGTAGTTTGATACTTGTCAAAAATATTGGTTTTTTGGGGTAGGCTAAATTTTGTTCTTCTTTCAAATTATCCGATTTGAGTGTTTAGGGTTAGCTAGTTTGATCGATTAGTGAAATGCTATCATTTGGCATAATTCAATTTAATGCGTGCAATTTGATTTCTCAGTACCATAAAAGGGTACTAGTAACTCAGTACGTAATCCAATTTCTCAAGCATAAATATCATTCTAATCCAAAACTTATGTGGCCTCGCAAATTTTCCAACGGTGGGCGTTCAATACCAGCTGGCCCAATCACACACATGGTGGGGCACGAATCTAAGGCGGACATCAAGTAGGCCTCATCTTGGATGTGACTGTGTCAAAAAACGAGGCCCATCCAACAATCCCCGATGATGATATTGAGTGCTGACTGTGGATCGTTGATGAAGCTCATCTTAGTTTTTACCATATATTGTATCCTAAGGGCAATCCAAACAGCCCCACCGTGATATCCTATGGCATGAAAGGAATCCCATGAATTCCAAACATAATGTTGGATCCATCCCGGGATAGAGGTGTATACTTCTATCCCCAGACAATCCACTGTCTATCATAAATGCTGCGGTCAGCGCAATTCTATCCCATTTAATCCACCCTAACTCAAATGCCCCAACAGGCCCTTAAACACATTTGAATAAGAAACATATGTTTTATTATTTTTATGTAGTTGTAATAATTATTTTATTAGTGATGTACAATGGTGTATTTAACAATATTATTATTATGTACATGACATACTTGTCATTTTATTTTCTATATATGTGATTGGTAACTTTATTTTAGAGAAAGTGAAAAAGTTGTTAAAATAATAGCTAGATAAGTTTTGCGTTAACAACTTCTTTCTCTACTGTGATAGTTGTAATAATTATTTTATTAGTGATGTACAGTGATGTATTTAACAATATTATTATTTGTACATAACATACTTGTCTTTTTTTTTTTTTCTATATATGTGATTGGTAGCTCTATTTTAGAGAAAGTGAAAAGGTTGTTAAAATAATAGCTATATAAGTTTTAAGTTAGCAACTTTTTTCTCTACTGTGAAATAAATTTGAAATTATTTTGTAATATTTCGTTCAGATCAAATAAATAAGTTACAAGGTGAAACATGTTGTTGATGTCTTAAATCTGTGAGCAATAGAGTCTGTGAATGCCATAAACAAACTGCTTGATGCCATCGAGTAGAGTTCAATGCTATCGAACAAGTGCTCGATGCCATCGAAAAAATTTGAAAAATTCATATTTTCTTCGTAAAATATTTTGGTGATTTCTCGATGCATTAAAGGAATTCGATGTTATCGACAGACTATCAATGCCATTGAACTGCCATCAAATGTGTCATCAAGCGCGTACAGAATTGCGTAAGTGTGAGATTTGTTTCTGATTTTAATTGTGATTCTCGTTAGGGTAAATATATGGGTGTAATTGAGATTTGAGGTGATATAGAGGTGTTCTAGTTTTCTAAATTCGTTTATAAAGGTTTCAAGGGCATACCTTGGCTTAGGAGGAAGATTCGACGCTTGTTTGAATCGTTAATCTCCATCTCTTATAATTTTCTACTTTCATAGTACATCACTGTCGCTTTATGCCATAGTTTTTTCCACAAGGATTTTTCCACGTAAAATTCAGTTCGTTTGTGTGATTGAAGTACTTTTCTTGATTTATCTCCGTGTGCTTCCGCGGTTACGCAACAAGTTATATCAGAAAATAACATTATGAAACAGATTGAATATGAAAGTATAGTATCAATGACTTCTAATCTTAAGTTCGATGTTGAAAAATATTCTGAAAAAAATAATTTTAAACTATGGAATGTTAAGATGACTGGTCTCATGGTTCAACAAGGATTGAATGATGCACTTCTCAAAAAGCGACTAGAATCTATGATAAAGGATGAATGAAACAAGATATTTAAGAAAGTGTAAATATCTATCCAATTATGCTTAATAGGTGAGGTCCTCTACATGTCATGAGAGAAAAAATTGTAGCAAGTGCATAGGCGAAATTAGAAGACTTCTACGAGAAGAAATCTCTTGATAATCGCATATACTTGAAGCTTCAACTGTTCGATCTAAAGATGGTAGAGGGGGTTGATGTTAAGGACCACATTAGTAACTTTAACAAGTTAATTTACAAATTGTTGAATATGGAGGAAACAATGAAAAATAAGGATTGGGCATGTATCCTATTGAATTCTCTTTTGGCTTCGTATGAGTCATTCAATGACTCATTGTGAACTGGTAGATCGATCATTAACATCAATACTGTTATCTCAATCTTTTAAGGAAAACGATGAGAAAGAAAAACGGTGACGTGAGTGCCTCTACTGATGCATTGGTCACGAGGGGATGAAATTATGAGCGGGATAATGAATCTTCTCGATCGAGATTCAAATCCAAAGGCAAGGGTAAAGGAAAGTTTAAGTGCTAGAACTATGTGATGCCTAGACACATGAAAAAAGGATTGTCAAAATCCTAAGGCAAGAAAAGAGAATTTAAAGGCTTCTTTTACAGAGGAAA
Source organism: Magnolia sinica (assembly GCF_029962835.1). Lineage (NCBI taxonomy): Eukaryota > Viridiplantae > Streptophyta > Magnoliopsida > Magnoliales > Magnoliaceae > Magnolia > Magnolia sinica. Next base: position 82,815,071 of record NC_080581.1, read on the forward strand.
GCACTGCCAAGTTAGATGAAGGTACGAGTGGTTATGATGTATTGTCAGTGTTCATGGTCAGACACTTATATGATGATCATAAGTATGAATAAATTTTGGATATCGGGGCATCATATCACATGACTCCTCATCGGAGTTGGTTAACCAGTTACAAAGAGTGGAATGGTGGCTAGGTATTTATGAGCAATGATAAATGTGGTGGGTGTTGGATCGGTGTGCATTGAAATGTTTGATGGCATGAAACGTATTTTAACCAAGGTGAGACACGTTCTTGATCTAAGGAAGAGCATGATAGCTCTTGGAGCATTTAAGATGCTTGGGTGTAAATTCAATGACTTTGATCATGTCCTTAAAGTTTTAAAGGGAGCGCTCGTTGACATGAAGGCATGGAGGAGTGAGAACCTTTATAGGTTGATCGGGAGTACTTCATCGGGTGGAGTTGCAGTGTTTATAATGGATTCCATGTCTACATGTATAAGGCATACATGCTTGGGCCACATGAGCAAGCGGGGCATGAAGGTACTTTTTGATCGTTGTTTAATTACAACATTTAAAAGTTTTGATTTTAATATATATGAGCATTGTATATATGACAACCATTCAAAGTTACGACATTCTGATGTATGAGGATCGTCACCTGTTGTTTTTTGTTGAGGATCATCATGGTTCCTCACATTTATTGATAACTATTTCGAGAAGGTATGAGTTTATTTTATGAAAAATAAATCCAATGTTTTCACCAACTTCAAGTAGTGGAAGGTGATGGTGGAAAAATAGTCACAACGAAATGTGAATTAATTAAGAACAAATAACTGTGAGGAATTCACTTTTGGAGAATTCAATTAGTATTGTAAAGTTAAAGAGATCATAGGCCACAACACTGCGCCACACACCAGAGCAAAATGATGTGGCTGAGTGGATGAATCAGACACTCTTGGAAAGGACCCGATGTATGATCAGTAATACTGGGTTGGGTAAGGACCTGTGGACTAAGACTATTAACACAGCTTGTTACTTGGTGAATCGGTCCCCTTATATGACCATTGAATGTAAGATTCCAGAGTAAGTGTGGAGTGGTTAGCAGGTAGACTACTTAAGATTACGTGTATATGATTGTGATGCTTACTCTCATGTACCGTCAATTGAGAGAGATGATGACGCAGGGGAGGACGTGAGGTCGAGCGCCGTCTTCCTCAAGAGGATAACTATTCCGAATCCACGGAACTTCTCTGGACTCCTTACAGAGACTTTTCGAATCCATGAGGAAAGAAAGCAGAAAATAGAAATAAATTCAAATAAATTCGAAATTGATTGATGAATAATTAAAAACGAGTTCACAACCCTTTAAATAAGGGTACCAAGCAATAAGAAAGAAATCAGAATCAAACTACAACTCAAACTCCTAGAATCCGCGACTTACTATAAATAGTAAACTTACTATTTATAGACGGTCGTGATGTCTACTAGTGTGCAAGGTTTGGGGCAAAAAATAGTAAGTGTCCTATTTGGCTTCACCAAACCGTTCTCCTAATTATTCTAAGCTCTTTTCACGTTGGGCGCAACTCCTAAAGCCCAACGGATGAAGAGTTATAATCAAACTAAAACTTACTATTTATAGTAAAAATGAAATTAAAACAAGGAAATGACCGTCGATCAAAGGGTTTTTTGCAATTCTGGGCTGCGTAACCCGGCATAGCAGGGTTGGTTGGCTAAAGTAGCTCGTTCTACCCCAAAATCATATATTTTACGTCAGATAACTCATTTCGGATTGTGAGATACGCCCGATCTAAGGTTCGATGGTCCAGATCACTTATGTCGTCGACTGGGTCTTTTCTGATCCATCTTGGCCATGAAACTGTCCGCGACCCGCTCTACATCAGATGAGATAGACCAAAGGGCCAAAAAATACATCTTTCTCGGCTATGGTGGTAATGTGAAAGGGTACAAACTCTATGACCGACTGACACAGAAAATCATCATTAGTCGTGACGTCAAATTTGAAGAAGGATCCTTGTTCCATAAAGATGAGCACGAGGAACCGAAAAAGTTGATTGTGAATCTTCAGTTAGATAGAGATGAGACACAAGCTGAGACAAAGACGCAGACATATGTACAATAGCAGGTGAAGCAACATCTGTGAGAAGTAATCCGCCGCAGGATCGCAGGTTACCGGCAAGATATAGGGATGACTCTAATATCGCATATGCCCTCATTATGGATGAGGGAAATTCTTCTACTTTTCAGGAGGCTCTTGATGAGCCTGATACCGAAAAGTAGAAAACAACAATGGACGATGAGATAGATTACTTATACAAGAATGAGACGTGGAAGCTGATACAGCTTCCTGTCGAGCGTAAAGCGATTCGGTGCAAGTGGATCTTTATGAAGTAATAGGATATGTACAATACAAAGTTGGTAGTGAAGGGATACACTCAGAAGGAATGCATTGACTTCACTAAGATGTTCACATTGATTGTGAGGCAAATATATATCAGATTCATGTTAGCGCTGGTTGTCTAATACGATCTCCAATTAAAATAGATGGATGTAAAGACTACTTTCTACATAAAAAATTAGGAGAATAAATCTACGTAAAGCAAGTAGAATATTTCAAAATAAGGTCGTTACTTGGATATATGTGGCCTTAAAGAAGTTCCAATCACCATCGTTTCATACCGTGTGGTTAGCTTGGATCCGCCTCATTCTGTGCTTATGCCTACGGGTGTGAAACTCATGACCTTTTCCAACACTAACATGATACTGCTGAATTCCAGTTCAAATCTTACCAGTCAAAAAGGTGGGCCCACGGGGAATACAACTGGAAACATGGAAACAGATTGGCTAGTGGTCGGTTCTCTCTGGACCCCACCATGATGTATGTGTTCATCCATGTCCTCCATCTATTTTTTAAGATCAATTTATGGTATAAGCCCAAAAATGAGATATATCACAATCTCAAGTGGACCACATTACATAAAACAGTGTTGTTCTCCTGTCGTGTAGTCCACCTGAGATATATATCCCTCTTATTTTTGGAATCAAGCCCTAAAATGACCCGTAAAAATGGATGAACGGCATGGATAAAAGACATACTTCATAGTGGGGCCCGCAGAGCACCGACCACTAGCCACCTGGCTTGTGGCAGCGAGGCTAGCCAAACCGCCTCCTGGAAACTAGGTCAATAATCCGCTCATTATGTAGGCCATAAGTTTTATTTAGTCAGACCACCAGCCGTCCACTGATTTCAACGGTGGTGCACACCTGATGAATGGACGGGCATGATTTGCTCGTCAAGCTATCTTCATGGTGTAGTACATCGTATGCATAGCTAAGATGTACTGTACAAGCGACACGTCAACATGAATGTGGGCTGCTGCTTCCCATGCAGCCGGTTGCAGGTGATCAGTTCTGTCCGTCCATCTTGCACCGTTGCTTCCTTTGCGTGATCTTCCACATATATTCGACACATGAAACAGCTATTCCTGAATTGGATTGTTTATCGGGTGGACCCCACTCTGGATTGGCCCTGGTTAACATATCTCAGCAATCCACCGCTTAACCTTTCTGATCGGCAGCGTCAAAATCAACGGTCAGAAATGAAAAGGAAATGGTCCACCAATCAGATGGATTGGAGGATCCCGTACATCTGGTGTGACCTTTCCAAGACGTTGCCGACCATTGCCTATTTTCTTTCACACCATCGATGGTTGAAAATCATCGAATCGGTGAGACATTCTCTTACCTCCCGTGACGGTGGGGTCCACCAAATAAACGGTGGGGATCATGCAACTGTTGTTCCACGTGTTCTTTTTAGCTCGGTCGCTCCTTTTCAACGAGGAATCATCACGTGCACATGAATGCACAGTTGCCGATGTTTCAAGTGCGTTAGATAGATACTGACAAGGTCAGTATCCAAATCGCTACTGAAGTGACGTCACCAATATCTGTGGGCCCCACCATGATGCATGTGTTATATCCATACCGTCCATACATTTGGAGAGATTGTTTTATGCCATTATGAAAATAATTAGATAGATCTAAAGTTCAAGTGGACCCCACCATAGAAGAAAGTGGGGACAGTGACATCCACCGTTCAAAGCTTCTTAGGGGCCACAGAAGTTTCCGATCAAGCTTATATTTTTTTTTTTCACTTCATCTGTCTCTATGCTAATTTATGAATAGGTTGGATCTAAAACATACATCATGGTGGGCCCTATAAATGTTTCAACGGTGGGTGTGACTGATCATACGGTTTTCTGTGGTGGGTCCATTTGAATTTAGATCTATATCATTCTCTTTCTAATGCCATAAAACGATCTTTACAAATGGTTGGAAGGTATGGATACAATACATGCATCATAGTGGGGTCCACAGAGCTTGGTGACGTCACTTCAGTAGGGATGTGGCTACTGACCTTGTCAGTATCTAATCCGCGCCCGTTAGAGATGCCGATCCCTGAAAATGGTGGGCCCCACTTTTAACGTTGGAAAATCCACAACCATCCTATCATCAGGCAGACTACCCGATATGGAAACGATGGGCGGTTTTAAATCAGACCTGCGGACGGTCTGATCCTGGATAGTGCATAGGCCCAGATCTTGCACGGTTACACGATCAAGCGATCTGGACTCTACATAACGTACGTTCCATGCCAAATGGTCCATCAGACAACGATCATACTGATGGAATGGTATAACCACACGATCAATCGAATATAGAATGGATGGTTAAGATTGTTTACAGAATCCTGACCGTTTGGACAACTCAGACTTTCTATTTTAGTGGGGCCCATCGTAGATGGTCATGGATCTACATGATTGCTCCGAGCAGATGATCCGAAGCATCCCATCCATTGAAGGAAAATGGATGGCTATGAAAAAGAAGGCCAATGTTCGAATGGATGACAGTTAATGGGCAGACATGGGCTGGACGCAATGGACAGTCCAGATCGATTGATGTGCTGTTTTGGTGGGGAGCGGATTAGGTGTTACCCAGGAAACAGCTGAGTGGGTGTTACCACTACTGCGGGGCCCACCTTCATGATTTTTTTTATATCCACGCCGTCCATCCGTTTATAAAGAACATTTTAGTAACGATTACCAAAACATATGCTTATAAAAATTTCAGGTGGACCACACCACTAGAAAATGTGTTGATCAAGTGCCTTACCGTTAAAATTTTCAAAGGGCCCATCGTATTTTTTTATTAATGTTTATTTACAATCTAACCTGTTAATAATTTCAATAAGATCTGGATGAAGAGATATCATAAATATCAGATTGATCCAAAACTTATATGGCTCACATTTTTATAATGTTTATTAATCACTTTTTCTATTAGTGTGGTCCACCTGAGATTTTTATATTATCATTATTTTTAATTTCATTCTAAAATGAGATAATAAAACATATGAACGTCTTGGATATACATAAAATACATTAAGGTGAGCTTCACACGGTTAGGGTAACACCAGCTAATCCGTTCCTGTTTAGGTGGCCCTATGCAACCATGGAGCACCGTAACTTCACAGCGATGCGGGAGCACGGAATCGTTTCTTCAGAAAAAAGCGTCGTTGGTATTGGCCGATGATACGGTACAGCGAGAAGAACCAAAATTTGGTAGATCCATCTTTACACAGGACACGTGGCAGGAGATTAATCAATAGATTCCATTCATCCATTGTGAAACAACATGGATGTGTTATTTTACAAAACAAAACTTATTAAAAATCCTATCCATCTGATCACTGTAGTTAAATCCACCGCAGTTAACGGTCTAATATTTATTTGGCTTTATTAATGAAAAATGACGGATATTATTTTCCTAATATGTTCAAATTTTAAATAGGAGCCATCCATGCTCGGGAAAATTATCTAGATGGACCCGATCATACACCATCTTACCACGTGTACTATGACAGATGGCTCTATCACATCCGGATTCATCTCTCACGTCTCTATCGCGACATAATGGAGCAACGCTGGACAGGAGCGGATTAGGTGCGGCCCTGACTTTGGGGCCATATTTTTGTATGTATTATATATCCACGCCGTCCATATGTCTTTTTAGAACCTTTTAGTATACCAGAAGAAAATTAAAGTACATATAAATCTCAGATGTACCACGCTTATCAAATAGTGGTGAATGATTGCCTAACATTAAAAACTCCCTAAGATCCACTATAATGTTTAATTTTGGTCCGACCTGTTGGTATGGTCACAAAAATGTGGATGAAGGGAAAAAAAAAATATCATTTTGATCCAAAGCTTTTGTGCTTCATGAGAAGTTTTTAACGGTCAATTACCTATGTTTCCTGTGGTGTGGTCCACATGAAGAATTTATCTACTTCATTTAATAATATTATCCTAAAATGATCTGGATAAACACATAGACGGCGTGGATGTATAATATATACATTAAAATAGGCCCCACTATCAGGGACGAATCGTGTTTGGTAAGGCCGGTGCAGCACCTTATCCGCTCCCACGTTCCACCGCACACGTGCATAGAACGGGCTCTGCCTTAGCTGGTCCATGCTTCAAACGTTAGCCCTACAAGGTGGGATTCACTATATCTACGGCCCTGATCTACCTTTAATATGCCACGTGGACGGTGTAAGGGATGAGGTATCATCAAATGAATATAGAAGCGGATGTACCATATAATTACGAAGCTTTCTGTGATAAATATCACTTCCATTAACTGCAGAAGGGAGAGAGAGAGAGAGAGGGAGTAGAGCAATGGGCCAGCAGCTCGAAGAGGACCCGAATCCAACGGCTGAGGAAGAAGAGACCACATCACCATCATCCTCGTCGTCGTCGTGGTCTTCTTCATCGTCATCAGCTACTGATGGCAGCTGGAATCTGAAGAAGCAAACCCTAATCCAAGATCTCGCCCGTAAGCTAATCAACGGCGAAGATGATGGAAACGGCCTGGAGACGAAGATCCAGGCCGCTCGAGATATTAGGAAGATGGCCAAGACCTCCGTTAAGACGCGATCCATCTTCGCTGTCTCCGGCGTTATCCCGCCGTTGATCTCCATGCTCCTTTCCTCCAACCACGACGCTCGCGAGGCCTCTCTCCTTGCTCTCCTCAATCTCGCCGTCCGTAACGAACGGTTAGATCTCCATCTTCCTTTCTCTGTCCTTTCCTGGATCTCTTAGAAACCCTAGGTGAATATTTTTTTATTGTTGTTTTCTGTGATTAGGTTTTTCTGGGAAGCTGATATTTGAACTTTTTTCCTTTCTAATACATAGAAGCTTTTATTTATTTATTTTGAGAAAATCAGCAGACACCCGTATGGGGCAGCTTAGGTAGATTTCGCCACATGCGCCAGCATGGAACATGGGTCCGGGATCTAAACCGTTCATCATGCGGTTTCCACTCTGTTGATTTCCTGACCCAAGATTCAGTTCGTTACACTGTTTAAGTGGGCCACTGTTTATGAAATAGATGAACGGCTTAAAACTACTTAATCGAAATATCGTGAGATATCTACATATTTCTGCATAGTGGCCCACCTGACTAGTGGGCCTATCTAACTTTTGGGAGGGAATATCTACAGGGTCAGACCCATATTTGATGGATGGCTTGGATGTGGCAACTGTCTGCCATGCTTGGTCATGTGATGCGGTGTAGTAGGTGATATGCTGTCTGTGTGTGGGTTTGCAAACCTCTTTTAGTTCAACTTCTGCCAATGAATTTTTTCTTGGCAAACCTAGATATGAATAGATGAGAAGGGCTTATAAAAAAAAGCATGGAGTGTAAATTTCAATGTCCCGCAATCTCTTGTTAACATTTTGATTAGTATTTGGTGGAATAGAGATCTGATCTTTTGTTGTTCGCTTGGGGCTGTTTTATCGGCTTGGATTTTAGTTTCTTCCTTTCTTACACTGCAAGGCTACCTTCTCATCTCAAGGGCGAGTGAGTACTATGGCACAATAAGATTTGTTTGTTTGAACATCTACATATCTAGGAGGAGTCCTTTAACCACACACAGAGAAGCTTGTAGGGAAGGATTTAGACAATTCAATCTCCAAGTAGTGAGTCTTCTAGCTTTAATGTGTCAATTTATTGCAATTTGGTCAAAGCTCAAGTGCCTTTGAACATTGTCAGAGCTTCTGTGAAATCCCTCCACGCCATTGTGCACATAAATGTTTTCATCCATTGATTTCATTGAATAGTATTCCGTTTCCAAATGAAATGACGCTAGCATCACCTTGTGAGGCTCCCCCTCACACACACACACACACACACACACCCTCCAAAACAAAAACAAAAACAAAAAAAAAAAGAAAAGAGAAAAGAAAAAATGCTCCAATATTTAGATTCAACCTATTGGATCTTCGTTGCTGAATCGTGGAAACTTGTTTCACTTTCTGCATATAAATTGCACCACTACTATTGGAATTCCCCACCTTCCATAAAAAAAGGTCAAATTCTTCTTATTTTCGCTACCTTACATAAGATCCTTATTTATAATATTCACAAAGTAGCAGAACTGCAATAAAAAAACAGCCCAATTCTTATCTATATGTAATAAATCATTGAACTTTCTAAATTAACCCAAAATTTAATCTTAGCAGAACTTGTGATGATGTTTATTTATTTATCATTATTGTTATTTTAATATTGAGTTCGACTATAGTTGCGTGAAGTGTGAAGCGAAGTGGCAACAAATTCAGGTGTGGGAGTGGTGAAGTCTTTGTTTCAAAATGCTAGCAAGTATAAACTACTAGTAAGCATGAGGAGCAGGATTTTAAACATATGCAGCACTTGATTGGAATGATCATGTAACTAAGAACGCAACCATTACAAAATAATAGGGCTTTATCTATATTTTTTGGTGTAGAAGCGTGCAGGTTGACTTAAATGGGCTCTTATCGCGATACAAAGCCAACAATGACAATCACACTGCGAAATGTCCATGGACTATTACGTAGCGCTTCTGGGAGTTTCATGCTCTCATTGCTAGTCCTAGGCCTGGATAAAGGAGGTGGTTATGTCAGTTTGGCAGCTGGTGTGGAACTTTTGCCTCAAGTTTCATCATAAATCTTGACATGGTGGCACATTATTTGTGTAACAGTGACCCAATCAGTTGGAATAAGGCTTAGCTGCTGATGATGACAGTTATATCTATAACGGAAACAGAAGGCAATATACTTGTAGACACCTCAATATCTGACTGCAAATGAGGACTTTTACTCGCATCAAGATCTTACTAATTGAACATTCAGATCTTGCAAATCTGTGGAGCAGGATTAGGTGGCAGTTAAACAAGTTGCTCGAAAAGGGTCATGTAAGTCTTACTAATTGAACATTCAGATCTTGCAAATCTGTGGAGCAGGATTAGGTGGCAGTTAAACAAGTTGCTCGAAAAGGGTCATGTAAGGCCCAATACATCCTCTTGTACCTCGTCTGTGGTCTTGGTGCTGAAGAAGACTCGTGGCACGTGTGTGGATTAAGATTCTTGATTGGGAGAAGATGGTTGGGCTTTGTAAGCTTGACCTCATTATGTCTAGGGGGTTGTTCCGTGCCAGGACCATCCCTACATGTAGCGGTTGGGCGCTGCTCGTATTTTAGGAGACCCCGACCTTTGCCAAAAACCATTGAGCAGCCCATTCTCTCTCGACTCCCCAAAGATCCTTCCACTGCCGAGAAGAGGAAAATGTGACTCTTTATATGTGTGCGTGCGTGCTGGCTGCTTCCCCCGCATCCTTTTGGGCCTTCCAGTTACCCTTTTAGAGCCTTTAACTTGTGATAATTCACTCCTAACTGGCTCCATTCTGTCTCTATTGCACATGACTAAACCGTGTAAGTCTACTTCGCCTCATCTTATTACATATTGCTGCTACTCCTAAATTTCCACGAATGCATTCATTTCTAATTCTATCCTTGTCTTGCCACTCATCCATCTCAACATCCTCATTTTAACTACACTCATCCCATGAACATGTTCCTTAACTGGCCAACATTCTTTCCCGTAATGCATGGCTGGTCTTCTAAGTATATTTGAAAAGTTAACAGAGGTCATTAAAAAACTAGAGCAGGGGAAAGGAATTCCCAATACAGAGATAGCGGCATGAAGTCCCTGTGATTGCATGGTCAAGCACCAATGGATTGGGCTTTCTGATCGAGGGGGTAAACAAAATATTTAGTGCCTTAGCCAAAGACCTCATCTCATTGAAGGTACAGTCCACGTTCCATGGATAGGCCATGGTCCCCTTAACCTAACAGAAAACACAATTGTCAAACACCTCCACTGAAATGGGGAGCTTGGAGAACTGATTGAAAACAATACACTCTCTAACTGCAAGCACAATGGATCTACTCCTCAATTCATTTTGTATTTCGGTGTTGCCGGGTGACATGGAGGCGATGTTTTTGTTGTGGCATGGGGCAAGCCTCAGGAAACAAGGGAGGGCTGTGTGGAGGTCAGTGTTTTAAATAGCGTGTAGCATACAGCGTACTGTTCAGCCCTCTATAGTGCGTATAGAGTAAGCTACACAATACTTTTATTTTTATTTTTAAATTAAAATAATTTAAAATTGGATAAATAATATAAATAAAATTAAAAATAATAAAGAAAATTAAAGAAAAAGGCATATGATGTCAACAAGTAACTGACAAGTAACAACTACTAACTGAACAGTCAGTCAGCCCTAAACAAGTAACAGTTAACCATAACTGAAAGTATGGTCTAAAAATCCAACTTTACAAGTTAACCAATCACATAAGAGCTCGGTCAGTCAGTCCTAAAACTGAACAGTGACTGTACACAACACAATCAACACCAAAACAAGCCATTTCTGACATTCTGTTCCTCTCACAATCCCTCTAGAAAAGCTTGCTCTTGGGTGACCCGTTTTGCATGAGCAGCGCAAGATTAAACTGTACACAATTGGAGGAAACAATGTCCCAAATATTGTTGATAGTTCACCGGAGATCCTTGCTTTGTAGTGTGTCAATAAGTCGGGTTCCCAGACCCACCTCAAAGTGGTGGTTTTTCCTCCTAACTTGTTGTATGGAAGTTCTAGGAAAAACTAAACACACCCATAATTGCTATCATGCGGAAATAGCACTGTGAATATGACATGGAGGGCATGGGGCCTGCCAAAAGCTGGATTAGGCTTAATACTGATTTTCCGATATACCTTACCCAAATGGACCCTCACCAAATTTTTTTGGGATCATTCACTTTTAAATTCTCCTCTTTGGGTTTCGGTGACCTTTGGAGAAGATGAATTGAGGAATGTATCAGTTCGGCCTATTTTTCTATCCTCTTAAATGGATCCCTAAAAGGATTTTTCAAAAATTCACATGGGCTTAGACAAGGAGACCCTCTTTCCCCTTCCTCTTCCTCATCATCGGTGAAGCCTTATCCTCAATGCTCTTGAAAGCTCAAATGGAAGGCATTATCAGGGGAATCCAAGTGAAAGGTGTTCAAGAGCTGATCTCCCATGTTCAGTTTGCGGACGACATTCTTATTTTTTTTGAAGCAAGTCCAAATTTTGTTGCCAATTTGCGTACAATGATTAGGTGTTTTGAAGCAATTGCAGGGCTAAAGGTGAACATGTTTAAATCCAAATTATTTGGGATCAATCTGGATGTCCAGGAGGCTGAAGATCTAGCAGATGTTATGGGATGCGCTATGGGGTCCTTCCCAACGCTTTTCATCGGCCACCCCCTGTGCGTTGGTCAACCCCAAAAACATCAATGGGACAAAGTAATTCAGAGGTTTCACCATCACCTGGTTGGGTGGAAGCGTCGCTACCTCTCCATTGGTGGGAGACTCACGCTGATTAAAGTAGGGCTGTCTAATCTTCCCACCTATTTCATGTCCTTGTATCGATGTCTTGTTGCGGTTTTCAAGGCTATCGATACTCTCAGACATAACTTTCTCTGGAGTGGCAAGGAAGAAAAGAAGAAATTCAACCTTATGGAGTGGAGGAAAGTTTACAAGCACTTTAAAGATGGTGGAGCCGGCATTAAAGACCTTAGATTGATGAACTGGGCCCTTTTAGGGAAATGGATCTGGAGACTTGGCAATGAAAAGGACAGGCGGTGGAATAAAATAATCAAAGGTAAATACGGGAGCTCAGAAGGAGGCTGGTGGATGGATGATTCATCCCTGTATAGGGCCTCTGCTATATGGAAATGAATCATTCGTATGAAAGGAGGTTTCCCGTTGGATCGGCTTTGAAGTGGGCAAGGGAGACTGTGTCCGATTTTGGCTGGACACTTGGATAGGAGATATGCCATTGAAGGACAAATTTCCTTCTATATTCTGGGTGGCGGGTAAGAAGAACAGCTCGTTAGTTGATAACTATTCTCTAGTAGCAGATAAGGTTGTTTGGAACATCCTTTGCAGAAGGAATTTGGAGGACTGGGAAGTCGGTGAGTTCGTGGAGCTGATGGAGCTCATCCAGGATGCTCCTCTTAATCAGACCTGTAAAGACAACATTATTTGGAAACCAGACAAGTCGTCTCTCTTCACGGTGAGGTCCTTTTTCAAGATTCTGTCGGCCAACAAGGGTAGTACCTCTCCTCAGCACCCCCACTTCACATAGAAATATGCTGTCCCTCCAAAGCTACAGGTTTTCGGATGGCTGGTTGGGAATAATAGAATTCTTACTTTGGACAACCTAAGGAAAAAAGGATTGATCCTCCCGAATGCTTGTCTGTTGCCTGTCTTCTGAAGAATCGGTGAATCATTTGTTGATCCATTGTTCGTTCGCCTACTCAATTTGGTCAGCCATTCTCTCCTGCTTCAAGGTTAGTTGGTGCTTCCCTAGAGATGTGGACATGCTCCTTAAGGCCTGGCATGGTGTCAGATTAGGCAAACCCATTTCACGGGTCTAGAGGATGGCAATCTTGGCGGTTTGGTGGGCTGTCTGGATGGAAAGAAACAATAGGTGTTTCCAGAATGAAGCGAAGCCTCCCCACTTAGTCTCCTCCTATGTTAAATGTTTCATTGCTGAATGGGTGTTCCATAAGGATGGGCTCAATGTAGATTTATCATTCCTTCAGTCTTAAAGGATCTACCTCCACGGCAGTTCCTTTCTTTTGTTTTGTTCTCCTTCTTTTAATACAAGTTACCTTTCAAAAAAAAAAATCTCCTCTTTAGGAATTTTCGGACCAAAAGAGCTGATCATTCATTAAAATCCCTTCTGGAAAAACTTTTTACAACAACACCCTTCATAATACAAAAGGTTTGACAAGATAGGGGGTGGATCCCCCTTCTATTCCAATCCTTTTGTTGTAGCTATTATTCTCCCTGCCCCAGGGGTTGCTTTTACTCTCCTTGAAATCCCTCAGCTGGATGCTGCAATTTGGAAGAGATGTTAGCAATGTCGAAAGCAGGCCTGATTCTCTATTGAGTGCTGTGATTGCCTCCAAGCAATTTTCTTCCTCTTCTTTCTGGCTAACATAACCCCCCATAGGTTGATATAAGAGCTTGAGCCATCATGAGTGGGCCATTGATCTCTGTTCGGGGAAAAAGAAAAGAAAAGAAAAGAAAAAGAAAAAGAAGATCCCTCAAACATCAACTTGGTGACTTGTATTGATCATGGTTATCTAAGCCTTATCCCCATCTGACTGGGGTCGGCTACATGAATCCTGTTCCACCAGTAATTTATCGAGGACCACATCCTTAGTTAAACCATACCTACTCCCATGTCCTCTCGGGCCTTCCACTTGCTCTTTTGTAGCCTTCAACTTGAACAAACTCCTTTCAACCGGTGCAGTTTTTGGTCTCTGCTACACATGGCCAAACCATCCAAGTCTACTTTACCTCATATTTTTTTACCTATTGGGGCTACAATTCCCTCATCCATCTCAACATCCTCATTGCAGCTACACTTGTTCTACTGACGTATTGTTCCTTGACTGCCAACATTCTGTTACATAAAGCATGGCTAGTCTTATCTGGTCTATAGAATCTCTTATTTAGTCCGATTGGTACGTGGCGATCACATAAAGCTCCAGAGGCACCTCTCTACTTCATCAATACAGCTACAATTCTATGAGCAACATCCTTCTCAGTCTCTCCATTTCTCATGGATTATTGACCCAAGACATCGGAAGTGTTCATCTGCTTGTTATTTCATTTTTCCCTTTGTGTGCTTAGTAGTAAAAAAGCTATGTAAGGATTTCTTTTACATTACTTTCCACTGTAGTTCTGACAGCCGGAGACTAGAGTCGAAACTCGGTCCAGTCAATTTTGACTCAATGAGATTCCAAGCCAAGTCATTAGGGAACTTGTTAGTGAAAGTGAGTCGGTTGACTCAACATGACTTGTGGCGACTTGAGTCACTTTATTGTCATCTGTTTGTTCTAACAAATGCAAAAATGAGCCAGTGGGTTTTGAACCCACATCGTAAGGTAGAGAAGCAAACGTGTATGACCATTGCCCCTAGGGTTGCTTGGGTGTGTGCAATTTAGCTGTTCTTTTTTATGTTTGAACCAGACAACACTATTTTAAAAGAGAAATGTTGCTGTGCTCTGTAGGTTATAATGCTCCTAGTTGCGTTTTGGACAGTTAGTCAAAAATTCACCAATCCAGACTGTTCATTAGGTTCAAAGCACATTTCACGGGTTGCCAGGCAAACATGCTACCAATCTGACAGATATTAACCATTTGATCAATGAACTTTAATGTGGACTATCAAGATTGTTTGTATAAAAATAGGTCCCATCAACAATCTGTTCCATCTATTTGTTAGTATATATCATGTATTGCTTATCATTGTAAGGTATCACTTCATGAGGCAATCTCGGCCATCCCATACACGGACTGGAAAAACAGAAGGCTAATTGGCTATAGAAAATAATCCAATCTAGGATGAATTGGATCATCTGATCTGTGCAAGTTTTTCATGGTAGTCGATGAAATGTGTTCCAGACTTGATAGAAAGTTTGGATTGATTCATTGAACTGTCGAAATGAACATAGCTGCTTGGAGCACCATAAGTGTTGTGAGAGCACTGGAGCATTTAATTTAAAATATCTACTACTACAAATATTTTAATTTCATTATTAAATACTTGGTTGAGTCAACTAAAGACTCAGTCAGGTCTTCGAGTTGACCGGGCCCAGGTGGACATTGACTCTGGTCGAGTTTTTGGGATACTTTTGTCAAGGATTCATGTTATGGTTTCTTTATCCTTTTCAGAAACAAGATCAGGATAGTGACATCCGGTGCTGTTCCCCCTCTCGTGGAGCTTCTCAAATTTGAAAACGGCAGCTTAAGAGATTTGGCCACTGCAGCAATCCTGACACTCTCGACCGCAGCTTCTAACAAACCAACCATTGCGGCCTCGGGAGCCGCCCCACTTCTTGTTCAGATCCTTAGCACAGGAAGTGTCCAAGGGAAGGTGGATGCTGTTACCGCCTTATACAACCTCTCCACCTCCACCGAGAATCTCGCTCCAATCCTCACCGCCAGAGCTGTTCCTCCCCTCCTCTCCCTTCTCAAAGAATGCAAGAAGTACTCCAAGTTTGCTGAGAAAACAACTGCTCTACTAGAGATTCTATCAGGCTTTGAAGATGGGCGGACCGCGATCTCAGATGTGGACCGTGGGATTCTGACAATTGTAGAGACGGTCGAGGATGGGTCACTCCTTAGCACCGAACATGCTGTTGGAGTCCTACTTTCCTTGTGCCAGAGCTGCAGGAAGAAGTACAGGGAACTCATACTGAAAGAAGGTGCGATCCCAGGCCTTCTGCAACTGACGGTTGAGGGCACGCCGAAGGCTCAGGAAAGGGCCCGGACCCTTCTGGATCTGCTCAGGGAATCTCCTCCAAAGCGATTGCCGTCCGCAGTCCTTGAGACCATCGTTTATGACATTGCCACTCGGGTAGATGGTGCCGACAGAGCAGCCGAAACTGCAAAGCGGTTATGGAAAGATATGGTCCAGCGCAGTATGGAGCTCAGCATGACCCGCATGCAGCTGAGGGCTGCATCTTCTATGCCTTCTAAAGTGCCCCCCATGTGAAATGGTGTTGGAGGGATGCATGTCACTCAGACCTTGGATCTTCAGTTTGTAAAAGCTGGGGGGCCGTGGTCAGGCGATCCAGACCATTGGTCCATGGGACTATTCTCATCCTTCAATTGGTCGCTTATGGAGAGATGGCTAAGAAAAGAAATACAGCAACAGTGGTCTGCTTTCAACCAGAAAAAAGCCAACTGGCTTAAAACTTCCGTCCTTCGAATTTTTTGGGCCATGACCCGTCCACGGTATGGTCCATCAGATCAACGGTCTTAAGCTCTGACCCGGCGGTGCATGTTGTGAGTTAAAGGATCAAATTTTGTGCCAGGAAACCCAAGATGCATGCCCATGTGCTTCGGCTATTTAAGTGAATTCTGGATCCATGGTCAATTATCTCAGCAGCCTATCTTCAGTTCGGGTTTTATAAGCGGCCCACACGGAAGAATGTAAGTAACTAAATCATCCTGCTGTCTCTTACTCTCTTGTATATAGTTCTGAAATCCATACCTGTACATTCCACTTGATTTCAACTCATTACTAGCAGTGGGCCTTTGTGTTCTGCGTAAATGGGCGGTAGGCATTTTTAGGTGGTCCGTAGCTGGAATGGTCATCTGGTGGGCCCCACGAATCCTAGCTACTGGTGAATATCGGCTTGCAAATGGACAGTAGAAAGAAAATGCGACCGGATTCAAACGCGATGAAGGAAGCCCATGTCCAGTGGCGGCTATTGCTCACTGAGGAGATATTTAATCCAAACCTTTCATGGTGGGTCCCACCAGATGAACAGTCTGGATCTTAGGTCCGCCTGATACGCAATCCTGGATGTCCGAAATGTTCCATATTTGGACGCCTTGTGTGTACATGGCTAGCAAGTCATCGGCTGGCATCTACTGGTTAAACCCCCTTTGCCGAAATGGAGTCATTTTCAAACGATCTTGTGAAACACCCATGGTGAAAGTTCGTTGTGGGTGTCATATCACCATTGGATGATAAAAGTGAGCAAAACGAAGGGTGGTATGACGTGCTGGGGCTTTCTAGCCACCTGATTAACCAGGTGAGTCGCACATGTGGCACGTATACTGGTATGTCGGAGGGGTGTATGTTTGACGGGAAACTGGGGATTGCAGGCATTTTGGTCGTTGGCCCACATTCAACAAGCAGCCCTCAGTTCCAGTGTCAGAGATCGTTTGTATGTTAGGGGTGCACATGGGTCGGGTTGGTTCGGTTTGGGGGTGAAACTGGAATCGTTCCAGGAAAGTCAGATCGGTTCTACAGTTCTGGCCATTGTTGAAAACAAATAGAGAGAGAGAGAGAGAGAGAGAGAGAGAGAGAGAGAGAGAGAGAGGTATCGGCGGTGGGCGGAAGGTGGCTGTCCTGTGGGTGAGAGAGAGAAGAATGGATGGGGGCAGCCACAGCGGTGGTGGCGTGAAGATTGAAGGGAATGAATACCTGGGGTTTTTTTTTTTTTTTTTTGAAATATATGGTTCAGTTCCTGTTTTCACGGTTCGGTTCGGTTCTACATACCCCAAACTGAGAACTGAATCGAACTAATCGGTTCTTTGATTTTTGGAACCAGACCAAACCGGACGGTTCCGAGCTGGTTTGCCGGTTCCATGTGCACCCTTCTGGGCCTCGTGGTCGGCTCCGTTCTGGTTTGCCGGTTCCATGTGCACCCGTCTGGGCCTTGTCTTATCCATAGGGAGGCCCATGAATGAGCAGGCAGCATGTCCACTGCCCCATTTGGCACAGCATCCCTTCCCTTGTATATGAAATATGAATGTGTTTGCAACCACGAGCGTCCAAGATGGATCAGGCAACCACGATCACCGTGCGTGTGTTTGCAAGGCGGGATAATCCATAGAAGATGGGCCCATTTCGGATGATCTAAAGATTACACAGTTCTACTGTATGGATGGTTTGGTCGGATACAGATCACATTGCTGTGGTTGTAGTTGTAGAGTCGGCATACTCCAAAGTAAAAACGCACTTCTAATGCAAAGGTTTTCCTTTTTATTTATTTATTTTTTAGAAACCAATTACTCCGAGTAGCTTTGTGCTATGGGCTACCCATTGTAGGCCCAGCAGTTGGAGGGTCTGTGTTGCCTACCAATCACTTAATAGTGCGTCTTAGATGATCGAGGAAAGGATCGCTTTATCTATTTATTTGTAAAATGCACGTGTGAGTTGCGTTTAGATTGTAAGTAGGCCCACCTGATGAGCGGTTCCGCCTCAGTCTTCGGACAGGTCTACGAGAATGCATCCAAGTGAATTGTGATGGTATGCATTGTGACTTTGGTCTGTGGATATGCGTTCACCTTTTAAACGGATTTGAGGTCAATGTTTCAATAATTTCAACTGTGAATATGGAGAGAGAGAGAGAGAGAGAGAGAGAGGCTCACGCAAGTGTGGGAGCCAATGTGGTGTTTACATGCCATCCCACCCTACCTCCATGGTACCCTTAATAAAAATGGGATGCCCAAAAATCACGTCAATCCAACCGTTAGATGGACTCACATGAACGTGGAGGTTATGGGTGGTTGTTAATTGTTTTCTACGGTTTAGATAGATTGTGCGTGCACGCACACCGATATAGAGGTGCGGATTGGGTACTAACCTCCGGGACCTAACTAAGAGACGGGTAGTCCTGTCAGGGGCTCTGTAGGGCCCACTTTGATATATGTGTTTTATCCAAGTGGTCCATCCATTACGAAAGATCATTTTAGGGCATGAGCCCAAAAGGGAAGCAGATGGAAGGCTAGAGTGGACCACAACCATAGGAAGCAGTGGTGACAATGAACCCCACCGTTGAAACCTTCCAAAGTAAAAAAATAAAATAAAAAATACTAGCTCTTTACTCTTTTATTCTCCAGGATGACCCAGTGGATGATTTCTACAGCTAGCTTTTCCTCGTAAGTTTATTTCGCATTGCTTCGCCATAGAGCTTCTTTCCTGTGTGTTCCCAACGCCCCTCCCTCAAAGCAGGCTGTTTGCTTGGGAAAAAAAAAAGCCCAGCAATGGCTTTGGACGGTTTTGAATGCACTCTTTAAGATAAAGTACTAATTGGGCAGTGCCAAGTTAATGCAAAAGGATAAGTGGAATATTTTCCCAGATGTTATTGAGCCCAATGAAATGTGGATGATGGTCACAAATTGGATTCTCCTTTTTCAATCTGATCATTGATTGGATGGTTAGAATCACTTGATCAAAGTGAATCCTGAAGGGCATAGGAAATCAAAGTTGGGCATAATCAAACTATCTGGTCAATCGGACCAATATTAACATATGTATATATTTATTCATTAGATAATTGAGATTTTATTATGATTGTATTTATATGCCTGAATATCATTTTTTCATAATTCATACACGTTAATATTCGGATTGGCTATGAGAATAAGGTGTGGCCAATATTTGTTGATTAAAAACTTAGTCCATTCTAGCAAGACTAAGACACTAGGAGTAATGCATACAGAGATGCGCACAAATGAGATGTGCCTTCATTCAGATTTATGAAATGAGCAGGATAAAATCTCATGTAGATTACGTGATTGGCTTTGTACCCAGCCACATCTTACCCAGCCATGATTGGGTGGATCGATTTCAATCTTGTTGTCGTGGGAGTATGCTAGCCTTATAAGTAACTCTTGTGACCTTATCATTCTACATTATTTGACAAGATTGCAATAAGGTCTCATTGCTTTGGCATGCATTCTTAAAGCCATGTGTTTAGATTCGGTTAAATCAAAGTATCTAAAAGCCAGATAAATGTTCGGATGCCATGTCTGCCAAACAATATTTAGATAAGGATGAATAGCCATTATGGATGCGTCAGCGCTGAAGTACATTTCGACCAAGGCAAGCCATGATCGAGAGAAGGGTAACTGCTCTTTCCCAACTGGTTACGCGTGGAGAGGCCATGTGGGTCATCGATAATCTTCAACATTCAATAGAAGAAGCTATAAATAGTAAGAGCAAACGAAGAAAGAATGCAATCCTTAGTACAAGCAAAAACCCCTTACCAGCGCAATGCTGGTGATTATCTTAGCATAGCATCTTAGTTTATTTCATCCACTGCTCATCAGCTGTTGATCATTATGTTAGGAGTAGCATCAGTCTGTCCCTATGACCACACCAAGCTGACTCATAGTTTCAATTCAGTAGTTGTAATTTGCTTTCCATCTGTGCCCGCGCGCGAAATCTGAGGGTAGACTGGTAGTTTTAGGACCTGTCCACCTACACTCATATGTTGGGCCGACAATAGCTCCTTGGTATTGCCATCATCCCGGTCACCAACACACTGCTGCTGTTACTCTTAGCCAGAGCAGGTAATCCCGTTTTAGTGGTAAGAGACTGTAACTGATTATGTTTAGAATCTTCATCTATCTCCATCGATCTCCACCTGTTCAATCATACAACTGTTGTACTTTCGTAAATTCTTGTTGACAAGGCAAAAAGAGCTCATTGGAGGGGGAGCCCCAGCCACCGCGAATCGCCTGATTAAAAACAAGCGCTGGCTGAATAGACAGTGGTCGATTGCCTCAATGCCACTCTATCTTTATGTCAGGGGTTAGTGGTGATCACAGTTTGGACCGGATCCATATTGTTTCTGGCACGCCGGTGCACAATAAGACAAGCACGTGTTGCTGTAAACCACACCAACAAAGAGAATGTGTCATTTTTATATATTGAGAAATGATATTTTAATACACCTCATTACCATCATATAATACGAAATATTGAATTTTGTCTCTAATTTGAACTTTTCTAAGTTAAAGACCTATAAAAAGAGCCGTAAGGCTTTAATTAGAGATTACTTCCTCCCTCAGAAAATCCCTCCATTCCTTGAAACTCTAGTTCACTAAATTTAGAGACTTATAATGTATGTAGTGTTCTCTTCTTTATTATGGTTAAGAATTAATATCTTTGGAGGTTTTCCTTTGCCTCCATGCAATGAAGGAGACAAATATGGTTAGGTATTTAAAATAAATTTATTTAAAAATTTTAAATTAGCATATTTTCCAGGGTTCCACTTTCAGGTGCCACTAATGTGACAAATATTGCCCATATTATCAATATTGCATGATATTTTCTTTAAAAAAATACACTAAATGATATTATCGTAAGATTTTCAAGATAGTGGTCGAATTTTAAAATATCAATTTTTAATTACAAATTTTTTATGGTTTTGACAAACATTCTTCATGTAACTATATTAAAAAATTAAATTATTATTATTTTACATAAATAATTTTATTTTCTTTTATTTCAGAGAGATGTTCCCAATAAAAACTACAAAATTTGAAAATCATTCAAGAAGTTTCCAACTTGAGAAATTGCTGAAAACAATATTTATCACTATGGCAACCACATGATACACAATTTAAATCAATGATCCTAACTTTACTACTAAGCCAATTTGGAGTGTCAAAATAGTAGGACAATAAAAGAATATTTTGATACTGTATAACAACTGCATCCAAAATTCAAAATACCACCTTGAGTACAAAAATTGAAGAAAAGGCGACTGATAAACAAATCATATTTTATAATGAACCTATTTAGATAGACATGAAGACCAAATTGCAATTTAGTCTAACACTTACCATATTTATAATATATATAACCCAAGAAGTGAGAGACTTTAAAATTGAATAATTAATTTTCCTAGAGATATTTTAGAAATTTGAAAATGTACTTATTATTTAATATATAAATTAGATTTTATTCGATAATCTAGCTGGTCTCTATACTTTCCCTTCTAAGAGAGCTGTGGGTACCTTCCTGTAAGTTACTCACTAGCTTACTTTTGCTAACCGAGAGCCTTGTAGGTGTAACTTTCATAAGATCCACTCTATCCACAAAGTTCCCATTAATCCAACAATTATGGCGATCCAACACTTTAAGTGGTCCACCCTACAAGAAATAGTTGTGATAGACACCCACCATTAATTCTGTCTTCTTGATATGTCTCAACAAGTCTAAAGAATTACCCAAACATAACAACATTCCAAAAGTTAGGTGTACCATACCAAATGAATTAAAAGATTTTAGGTATGATTTTATGGGTACCCACATGAGCATTGATTCAGCTTGCTTCTTGGGATTAGGTAAAAAGAAGGGTTAGTGTACCTAATTGATGGAGTGGATTTCATAAACGTTGAGGGCTTGTTTGGATGTATAAAATTAGTCAATTCATGAATTTGAAAGTTCATTAATCGACATCTTCATAAAGTTTGAAGTTCAATAATTAGCAGAAGTGTTGTTTGAGGTATTTTCTTGTCAAATTCATGATTTTGTAGATTTATTGTTTGAAATCAATTGAGATTGGACCATGCAAACTATCTAATGGATGGTCATGAAAATTAATTGTTGCTCTCTGATATAATATAAAATGGCCTCATAATTGATTTAAGCCATTTATGATGTATCCCACATTTTATGGAATAATTTTAAACATCCAATAAGTGGTTAGGAAAATAGATAGTCCATAAATGTTCAATCTTTGATTTTATCTGTCTGTCATGTGGGGCCACCTATTATTGCATATCTAAAAACCACCCCAATATGATGATCCGAGCCATCTAATCAACAGTTCAAGAATGGATGTTTCCTATTTATTATACTAGAAGATGTTCTATTTGTGTTATGGACCATCCATCAAGTGGGGTCCACTTTTTTTTTTTTTTTTGGTTGGTCTATCCTAAAATATCAATTTGATTGGATGATTCAAATGATCAATGGCTTGGAAATGGATGATCCATTTTTGTCATATCATAAGAACCTCTCATCATTGTGGGCCCACGTTTGAATCAGACATCCATCTTATACATAATCTGCACAATCTATCATTTGAGACCTGCCAACAATTGCTTATCCCTCTTACATGTCACTTTGATCGGATGATTCTAACCATTCGATCAGTGAGTAGAGAGATGAATGATCCATATTGAATATAAAGAAGCTTTGATCACTGATCTAGACCGTCCATAATGGTGGGCCCACATTTAAATCTTCATTCCCGTAAGAGTTACTTTGGTAAGATTATCCTAACAATTTGATCAATGGCTAAGAAGACATATGACCCATATTGATTATAATAAAGGTACAGTTGTTGATTTGGACCATCCATGACATAGGGCCCACCATCGATTCCCATAAATTTAGCAGCCACCTTGATATAATGATCCTAACAATTTGATCAATTGATAGGACACGGATGGCCCATGCTTATTATACCAAGAATTGCCATACTAGGGCTACCTTTCATTGCCTATCTTCCCAAAATTTATTTTCCTTCGTGGGATAATCCTAATTATTAATAAAGAGTTAGGAATGGATGAGCTATATTTCTTATACTAGGCAAAGGTTTAATTATTATCTGTCTTATGCTGTCCATTTTTTTAATTTCGCCATCACTCTAAAAATAATGCAAATAATTTGAGCAATGACTTGGAGACTTAATGGCTCATATTGATTATATTAAAGAGGATCTTTGATTGGACCTCTCATCGTGTGGGGTCTGCTTTGATTGATTATCCCTTTCAAATAGGGCCATACATGAACTAAGTTAGGTTTGTTAGCTCACTCGACTCGACTTGAAAAAGCTCAATTCGATTCAATTTGAAATTGAGTTCGAGCTGAGTCGAGTTGATTTTTTGAGCTTGAAAAATTCTGAACCAAGTTCGAGCTTGCCCGAGCTCAACTCAACTCAGATCAAACCCCAACTCAAACCAGTTCGGTGACTCGGTTGCTTTGATATTGATATTGCTCATCAAGTGTTTGATGAAATAACTCAACGAAGTATCGGCCGGTGGCAAGGAAGGTATGTATATGAAACAAACATTCTTTTTTCTTGATTTTGATGTTGCCTACAAGGTGTTTGATGAAATACATGTAAAATCACTACTGCTATTTTACACATAGTAAGAATTTGAAGGTGCAGTTCATGTGTTTGTGAAAATGCTGAACATGCGAACTTAGCTCGATCTCGGCTCGAACTAGCTTGAGCTATTGATTGAACCAAGCCGAGCTGGCCAATCAGGCTCGATGACCGAGCCGAGCCGAGTTCAAGGTGGGGTCAACTAGTGGTCGAGCCAAGTCAAGTTGTGCCAAGCTCGACTTGGTTCGACTCGTGTACACCTCTACTTTCAAACATTATTTTGATTGTATGATTATAACTATCAAACAATAGTTAGAGAACGGATGTTTTATGCAAGGTAGGGAGTAAGCCCTTGATTTCCTGACTTTGAGAACTGAAGTTGTTTTTTTTTTTTTTCTAATTACCAAGTTCAAGATTTATACCTTTTTCACTAATTGGACAACTTATGAATTTATTAATTAAGATTAACCAAAATAAATTAATTTAATAATTCATGAAATTAATATTTAAAAATTTGCCAAATTCATAAATTTAGTTTGCATCCAAATAAGAACCGAAGTTACTTCCCCCACGTAAAAGAGAGCAACTCAACAAGGCACGTAAACAGGGCATGCTAGCGTCTCTCTCTCAAGTGAAAGCCGTGGAAGCATTTTCCAATTCATATTATCTCCCCTGGACTCTCTCTCTCTCTCTCTGCGCGCTACAAGTGCCACTTCCTCTAGTGGACGACTAAATTGCAATTTAATGACACTCACATCATATATACAGATAAAAAGACCAAATTGCAATTTAATGGCATGCTACTTGTCAAGCTGTCCACTAACTTTAGTTATGGTCAGTACTAGGGGTATGGCATGTGGGATGTATATGGACATGGAGTAAAGAGGGGAGAGAAAAACGAGAGAGATTGAGGGAGAGTAGAGTCCTCTACAACACCCATTTTAAGAGGTGCATGGAATACCAAAGTCAGTAGGGCCATCATGTTTTAAGCGTATCATCCACCCTATTTATTAGATTCTATACCCATGTCAGGTCTCAAGGGAAAAAATGACGTAGATGGACCAAACTATATGAAATGGTATGAATGTGACGTCGACCATAGATTTATGTGTGGGCCATCATGTGGTGTATCTTTCATTAAACCCAAGATAAAAACTCAAGTGAGTCACATAAGTGAAATTAGTGGTTTGGAGCAATTTTGCATTGTTCCTGTTAGTGGGACCTATACTAGCATTTTATTGAGTTGTATTTTGTATATATATATGATTCAAATAATAGTTTTTACCTTATGGTTAAAGTAAATTATACATGTATTATATAGGACTGGATCCTTACTCTTGCTCGGGTGGTAGACTCTCAGGAGTTTCAACACCCGGTCAAGGGATCGAGTATCCATAGGTGGTGAAATTCCACTAGCGTGAGTGTGTGGGGCGTGTGTGCGTGTGTAAAAATAATATTATTAACCAAATGTTATTAAGCAGACACTTTTAAATTTCCAAAATACTTATAATATTTAAAAAATGTATTTTTATATCTTTTAAACCGTATCCAGCTCCACACCACAAGTCACCTAGACGATTCAACCCCCCACTCGACTAGAATAAAACTGAGTCTACTCCACTCACTGAGTTTAGGCCGGGTCAGATAAAAATGACTCAAGACCCTCGACTGGCCAAAAATTGATAAAAAGATTTTTAATTACCCGTTGTTTTAATGTCAAGCACCCACTCTTTATTTTCATTCCGATTAGAGTAAAGTAAGGAAAGTAGTTAGAGTTAATCAAGATCATCCAAACCAGGGTGGGTTCACTGAACCAGGTGAGCATGCTACTGATTTGACGGTTAAGATCATTCACTTAGTACGGCTCTTAGATGTGCCATCAGTTGTGGATCCCACTAGTTGAATGGTGTGATCTCACATGTCTGTATGGCGTGTAGTTATAGATTGTGGGACACCAAATTTCGTGCACCTCAAGGTCACGAAAGCATAGCATCATTAGTTTGTTAGACAGGACATCACGTAGTAATCTAATAGATGGAAATGCTCCGAGAGCAGAGCACTAAAAGTTATAGTGCTCCTAGCTGCATCGGGACACTTAGATAATCTGATCCTTTGATCTAGACCGTTCATCAGGTTCACCGTTCATTTATTGGCCACCATGTAACCATCTGATCAACACCATCTAATATTCATCGTGTCGAGCATTCCACAAAAAAAGATCCATGTATCTGGTAGGGGCCATCATGGATTGGTCATTATTGTAAACGATCGCTTTTGTTAGGCAGTGCTAACCATCCCATCCATGGTTTAGAAAAGAATGGATAGGATAATCTGATCCTTGTGATTTTCACATAGTAGGCCATGAAATGTGTTATGGATTTAATGGACGGCTAGGATTGATCAATTGTACTATCCAAATGACCCAATGCTACCAGGAGCACTGTAACCTATAGTGGTATGAGAGCACCGGAGTATTTCTTTTGATAGATTGCAAGAAATACTCACCTTTGATGATGATGAAGTGTACACGTCTGTCACTTGCTACGTAGAGTTTCCAGAAGAAACGATCGCGACCCCGGAACCTACGATGTGGTTGAGTCCCTGACAGTAGGGCCCACCTAGATGTATTCATTGTATATCCACACCGTCCATCTGTTTTTCCAGCATATTTTACGAATTTTGCCAAAAGTCAAATAGATAAAGATTTCAGGTGGACCACACCAGAAGAAACAATGTTCATTGAACACCCACCATTAAAAACTTCCTAGCGTCCGCCGCAATTTTTATTAACCCTCCAACCTGTTGATAAGTCCCACGGATCTGGATGAAAGGAAAAAACTAATATCATCTTCATCCAAAAACTTTTGTGGCACACAAAAGCTTTTTAAAGGTCAGTAACCACTTTTTCCTGTGATGTGGTCCAACTGAAATTTTTATCTACTTCAATTTTGGGATCATGGCCTAAAATAATCTGAAAAAGCAAATGAACGGCGTGGATATACAATTCATGCATCTAGGTGGGACCCTACAGTCAGGGTATCACCCACCTGGTTCTGGGGTCGTACTCATCGTAGCCAAGTCGCGCTCAGAAGAAACGAGTTTGGATAGACGTGTACTCATGCAAGGGTGGCCCACCAAAGTCCGAAAGGGATGTGGTCCTGACCCATACTTCGCCAGACAATGGCATGCCATAGTCATGCACTTACCCATTGTACATGTCGCATGTAATTACATCAATCAAAACCGTCCAAGTTGTCGGCCCCACAGGGACAGGATGTAACCGAAAAATCTTCAATCGGACGGGTGCTTCTAAATATCTTTTCGGAGGCCACCAAACAGATGTTTTGAAAGATCAAAATTCAGCGGTTGAAATTGTCTAAGAAAAATTACCCTGATCGTTCATCCTGATTTTTGTTTTGTATAACATTCGTAATAGGTCCACTTATTTGAACAGTCTGGATTGAGCTACGTACGCTTCAAGATACAGTATGTCCCATATGAAATCCAATGCTCCCGCAGAGTATGGTATGATTATTCCCGTTCATCGCACAACTGCTAGTTTGCTGCCAGGTCGAATTTTCGCATTAGGGGGCCGTGACCGGAGGATCAAAACCGTTGATTTTATGGTTCACCACCTAAGATACGTTTCAACCCAAGTCAGGCCTGTTCACTGATCGTTTGAGTTATAGTTCATGGAAATAATGGACGGCTACAAAAACTCACACAAACTTTTCTAATCCATCCTCTTGTTTCTAACAATTTTTGGCAGAGTCATCTACAAGGTGGGACGCACCTTTGGACGGCTGGAATCGTATACACGCATCTGGGCTCGCCAAACAGCGGTTTTTTTTTTTTTATTATTATTATTATTATAAAAAAGGGTGATTGCTCTTGAAAGGAACTTTATCCACACGAAGGGATACAAAAAGCATACTGTTATTAACCTGATGAAAGTGATGTTTTTCGGAAACGGATTGGCTACTCCCCCTGCCACCAGCTACGTGGCTGATGGTCGGTGCTCTATGGGCCCAACCATTATGTATGTGTTTCATCCATTCCGTTCATCCATTTTTAAAGATCATGTTATGGTTTAATTCAAAAAATGAGAGGAATATAAATCTCAGGTGGACCACACCACATGAAAACAATAGAGATTGGATATCCACCATTAAAATCCTCCTAAGGCCCACTATACTGTTTTTTGACATCCAGTCTGTTGGTTAGGTCATAAAGTCCCAGATGAAGAGAAAAACAAAGATCAGATTGATCCAAAACTTTTATGGCCCCTAAAATGTTTTTAATGGTCAACCCTCATTAAACACTGTTTCCTGTAATGTGGTCCACTTGGTAATTGGATATACCTCATTTTTGTACTCATACTGTAAAATTATCTGTAAAAATAGATGGACGGCATGGATGAAACACATACATCATGGTTGGGCCCACATAGCACCGACCACCAGCCATTGGCTGGTGTCAGGGGGAGTAGCCAATCCGTTTCAAATTGGTTTTTCGTCTTATTTTTACATATGTGATCTTGACCATCCATTTTATGGGAATTTGATCAGGTGATTAGGTTTGTCCTATCGGAGTTTCTTTTGCTTTGGAAGTCGTAAAATATGCAATGAAAACTAATGGACGGTCTGGATCGGTTGTTTGGACAGTTGATGCAACTGGGAGTGGTTTGATCATGCCTCTTTTGTGCTGGGACGAAAAGTGGAAAGATATTTTATCATTGCGGGCCTAAGGGATGATAGATACTTGTGTTAGTCTACCACCGTTTAAAAAATGGTTTGACCCTTCAACCATGTACATGGAAAAGTCATACGGAAATTCTGACCATCCAATGGGCTGGCCCACCTTTGGATGGACTATAACAGACAAAGATACGCTACGGAGGTAATATTAACCGTCTGATTTTTCCATTCAAATTAAACCACTCACTATTTTTTACTTCTAACCATCCATTTTATAGGTACTAAAGGGATGGTTAGGATTGCTTGATCAGTTTCATTTTTAGAGATATGCCTTATCCAGAATGGGACCATAGCTTAGATAGTCTGGATGCATCAAGCTACAATCATTTTCAAAGTGGTGCTAGACTAACATAGGAATCATCCGCCTCACATGGGGCGTTTGATGTAGTGCTATATCCACACCATTCAAATTGTTCCTCACGGAGTGGATGGATCATATCTGTAAAATTGCATTGACCAAACAATCCTAACCATCCAATTAATGGCTATCGAATGGATGATTAAAAGTAAAATATTGAATGGTCCAGATTCAAAAGGACAAAAGTCAGATGGTTAATATTATCAGATAAGTGCAGATTTTCAGTTATGCCATACGTCTGGTTGAAGAGTCTCCATCAGTGTTTTTAAAATCGAAAAATTATATCCTACTCTCCGACACGTGCCAGATTCAGCCTGCTTGGGAGAGATCCAGGCCGTTCATTTGGCGTGTGACCCACTTTGGATCTGTAGTGGCCAAAAATCAGGCGAGTCCGATCATCAATGGCCCATACGTCTATAAGAAAGAAATGGAAGGTTAAGAAAAATCGACCACTAGATTAAGGTCAGATTAAGGTCTTCGCGGCCTGGATTACCCTACAGAACACGGTAGGTGCCCTCCAAAATCAACGGTTGGGGTCCCCTCCCAGCTTGTTCCCTGTGATGTGGCTCAACTGGGTATTGTATCGGCGTGATTTTGAGTCCTGGAGTACTTTATGGTGTGATGCATCAGATGAACGGGTTGGATGTCGTGTAAACATCACGTGGGTCCCACTTATGCCTGGTACCACTGGAGCAGGCTCCATGATCATTAATAACAGGGACCGATCTGCCTACTGCTTTAAAAATCAGTTACGACCCAACTGTTTCGTCTACCTAACCTTTAAAGTGTTTGAATAGATTATCAACCATCTCGACGGTTAGGATTGTCCCATCAATGTGCCGTTTGGGCTTCCGACCATCCATCGTAGGTCTCCCGAATGAATGGTCTGGATCCAATGCTTGTTTGCCACTCGCACTGACGTCCTATGCTAAATATCTGAAAGTAGAATGCGAGTCCAACCCCACACGCGTGCCTGCAACCACATGAAAGCGTCTACCAAATAGCCCATATGCACACCACAACATGTGCCATTTTGTCAAAAGAATACAAGATCCAAGCCATCCCACTTGTCAGTCTGGCCATAGTCTACGAAATAAATGGATGGATGGAAATAACTTGGAAAAGTTTTACAGGAATCTGCTTGTTTCTACGACTGTGGCCCATTCAAACGGTGGATCAACTTAATTTTCAGCCATACCATCTATGATGGTTGGATCCATATGATGCACGGCTTGGATCTTGCTTCCAGCATGTCACTGTGGAAAACGCATTACAATTAATATAGATGGAATGTCTTGAATATACGCGTGGACTTAACAAACCTCACCATATAATATGTAGAAAATATCATGTACGCTTTGAATTCGTCAACATTCACAGATTTCCTTATCTATTTTGCTACAGTTGATCCCAGGCATTTGATTTCTTATCTGCAATCTTTGAATGGACCGCCATTTTTGAATGTAAGGTCATACATAAAGGCCTTCAATCTTTTATAAGGTTAGCACCATCATAGATAGTATACTGTTTAAAAATACACCAAAAAGGATTGTCACCGTGTGGAAAAAATAAAAAATAAAAAAAAGTTGTAGAAAAATAATTAGTAACAGTAAATTACAAACCGACAAGAAATCTTGCACCAAATAAACTTATCTCAAATAAACTTATCTCTAGCAATAGTCTAGCAATAGTCTCATCTACACGTTTGTTATAATGTTATTAATATGAATCTTCTAAAAGAATATATATCCATTTTATTATAGTACAAACAAAGTCATATTATTTGTCGATGTACTTTTCCTGAAAATAAAATATTGAATTTTTAGTTAAGTGTATTATACTCTAAGTATGACCATGAATCATCACCAACTTTCAATTCTACTCTCTCCTTTTTGTAATGTCTTAACCAAATATATTCCTTATATGTGTTGTCTAATGTCTTAAATATGTCTGTAATAGGGTTTGTTGATGACATCAATAGATTATTTGATTCCATCGAGCAGAAGTCGATACAATTGACAAATATTCGATCTCATTGAGAAAATCTATAAAAATCTTTGTTGATTGTTGGATAGTTTTGGAGGTTGCTACTCGATGACATCGAAGGTTCTTCAATGTTATCGACTAATCCTCGATGGTTGTCGATGCCATCGAATGTCCTATTGAAGGTGCGCATAAAATTGCATAAGTGCATGATTTTTTTCTATTTCGGTTGTGATAGTATATATATCAGGTGTAATCAGGATTAGGGGATGAATTAGGGTTCTCTGAATGTACTTAAGGGTTTGAGAGGGATTTTGAAGGGAAAAGGCTTTTTCTTTTCTTCTTGGAGCTTTGATCGATAAGATTTCATCTCTTGCAACTTCATTTTTTATAATGTATTATCACTTTATGCCGTAGTTTTTCTTGAAAGGGTTTTTCCACGTAAATTTGAATTGCTTTCTAGTTAGATTTGCTTGTGCGATTGTGATTGTCTTGTTAGATTCCTCCCTGTGTGCTTTCGCGAGTCCCGATAAGTGATATCAGAGCAAACGTTGGGAATCGGATTGAATTTGTAAAAAAGATATCTATGACATCTAATATGAAGTTCGATGTAAAGAAGTATTTTGGGAAAGATAATTTTGAACTATGGAAGGTGAAATGAAATGCCTTTTAGTTTAGCAAGGATTGAAAGATGCAATCTTTGGAAAGTGACCGGAAATTATGAAAGAAGACGAGTGAAATAAGTTAGATCAAAAGGCTAATATATCAATTCAATTGTGTTAAACGAATGAGGTCATTTATAATGTCATTAGTAGAACTAGGCAGAATCTGACCCGATCCGGTGGATCCGACCTGATCCAAACTGAACCGAAGGCCTGGATTAGTGCGGATCAAGTAGGACCACTCAAATCCGATCATACATTGGATCGATTTCGGATCGTGGTCAATCCGGACCGATCCGATCCGAAATCCGAACGAACCCTAACCCCTCTTTCTCTACCCGAAGGAGGCGCCGCACCCACCCATCTCTCCTCCTTTCTCTCCCGATTTCTCTCTTCTCCTTCATTCTCTCCTCCTTTCTCTCATTCTTTCTCTCACGGTTTCCCACATCTCCTCCTTTCTCTCCTCCTTTCTCTCCCCCTCTCTTCTTAGACTCAACTCGATGCGACTCGATTCGGTTTCCCAGACTGAGTTGGACTTAGTTTGGGTCAGGCTAGCAAGGATTCGGATCGGATCGAGTCAGCCCTGCTGGACTCGGTCCCGGATCGGATCAAGTTCGGGTTAGGTTCTTGAAAAATCGGATCGAGTCAAGTTGGACCCAATCTGGTCCGACTCGACTTGATGCCCACCTCTAGTCATGAGAGATAAGATTGTGGAGGATACATGGGCGAGGCTAGATAACATCTATACTAAGAAGTCTCTTAAGAATTGTTTGTATCTAAAGCTACAATTATTTCATTTGAAGATGACTAGGGGAGCTAACGTTGAGTAACTTTAATATGCTTATTCACAAGTTGTTGGATGTGGATGAGGCAATGAATAATGAAGATTAAGCATATATTCTGTTGAATTCTCTTTCAGAATCATATGAGTTGTTCAAAGACTCTCTGCCCATCGGTAAGATGACCAATAACGTTGAGACTGTTATCTTATCCCTTTAGTCGAAGGCGGTGAGAAAGAAAAGTGGTGATGCGGGTGCTTTTATAAATGCACTGACTACGAGGGAGAGAAATTCTAAGTGGGATAGTAGATCTTCGTGATTGAGATCCAAATCCAAATCCACTGACAAAGGCAAGATGAATTATTGGAATTGTAGCA
The DNA here is from genome assembly GCF_029962835.1 of Magnolia sinica. NCBI lineage: Eukaryota > Viridiplantae > Streptophyta > Magnoliopsida > Magnoliales > Magnoliaceae > Magnolia > Magnolia sinica. The sequence continues at coordinate 82,847,855 of NC_080581.1, forward strand.
TGACATGTCGCATGAAAAAGGATTGCCGAAATCTTAAGTTAAGAAATGAGAAATGAGAGAGTTCTTCCAGAGAGGCCAACATTGTTAAATCCAGTGATGAGGCATATAGTAGTGATGTATTGACTACATCAAAATTTGGGTATTTCAACGATGAATGGATTTTGGATATAGGATTTCATATTACATGACCCTTTATAGGAGTTGGTTCACCAGTTACAATGAGTACTGTTGAGGGTCAAATATTGCATATCGAACCCAGTTGTTGCCTAGATTTATGAACATGATACCATTTAATATCTCATTTTAATCATGTTTCTGTTGCAAGGTGGAATCAGGAGCATGGACTGAAAAATAGTATCAAAAGCATGAATTTTACACTCCTGGGGTCCGCGAAAATTGAGAAACTGAAGCTCAAGCGGCCTGAAAGTCAGCCCAAAAGCAAGATCATTGGGTTTCCGCCATCTGCTTGGTTCAAAACTTCATACATGGCCTGAAGACCATAAATTAACCGTACACGTCAAAAATCAGCCATTGGATCTTTATGGAAATGTCTCAACAGACAGATCAGCCCACAAATTATCAATCTGGGGCCCGCCTGCTATCTCGAAATACTTCAAGTTTGGTGTCAACCGTTTAAATTATGTGGCAACCAGGTTGGTCGGAGCTGATCTCTCATATACATCAGCGTGGGACCCACATGTGCATTGCACATGTACAGCATAGGTGCACTAGCCGTGCACGGCAACACGTTTGACCGAGTCTCCCTCTCCAATTTGAATTTTTTCTTCTACGGAGAAAACAGGGATCGCGGTTCGCTGTAGTGGGCCGCTATCACGGTTCCAAAGATCAATCTAAACCGTCCATTAGATCATATTGGTCCACATTACCAATGCCTAGGTGGATGAACTTCAAAATACCAGCGACAATGGCATCTTAAACATCCTAACACAGGTCGAACGGTTGTAAGACTGATCAAGTGGGTCGCACCAACGGAAGGCAGAAATCATCCGTTCCCGACCAAAATTTCGGGAGGAAACCGATGGACGGCGTGGATTTCTCCATCGCTGTCAGTATTGAGCCCCACCAAGACACAGCGAAAGCTTTTCGCAGGCCCTGCGTCCGTGAAAATCGGACGCTGTGGGCTGTTCTATGATCAAGGGCACGGTCGGATCCATGATCCGGACCGTTCGCATGCTCGATCAGGTGGTCCTGACCCCCACCAAGAAGTCAGATTCCGAGTTTGGACGATCAGTCGTCCAAAATTTCAATCCAAACGCAAGTGCCTTTTGCGTTTCTGCTGCTGCGCACGCTGCTGCCGCGCCTGGCTGCGTAAAGAGGAGTGTCTTCGCACCCTATTCCGGGTAGGACTCCCGGACGACAGTCCTGTATAAGAGGACGGAAGAAAGGAGGCTGGAGGGGCTCGGTTTTGGACGGAGGTCTCGGTTTGAGGGAAGAAAGGAGGACGTGAAGAAGAGAGTGCAGTCGGGGGGCTGCTGCTGCTGTGCACGGCTGAGGATAAAAGAAAAAAAAGGGGAGCAGAAGCTTTGCTGCTGGACGTTGGCTGGATAAAGTATTGGACGGTGAATCTGGAAGGAGACAGGCAACAGGAAGGTTTCAACGTGGGAGTTTGGCAAGGAAGCTTGAGGTGGACGTCAGCAAAGGCAGAGGTTTCTTTTTCTTCTTGTTTTCTTTTCTTCTTATTTGTATTTTAATTTATTTATTTTTTTCCAGCCCATCCATGTCCGGCTGAACCTCTTAGCTAGGGCTAAGAGGTGAAGCTTGTAGCCTGATGGGAGAGATGTTGCTTGTGCCTTTTGATTAGATTGAAGAGATTTTTGATTTAATTTTATGAGAATATTTTTAGTTTTTAATGGCATGTTGTGACTGAAATTACAATGGGTTTGCAATGGCTTTGAGTATTCCTCTTCTCTTATTTTGATTATAATGTCAGGAAGCCCTGATGTTCGCCATCGTCTCCGGGGCATGGTTGGATGTCGGTACCCTTCCTAACCTTCATAATCATCTGATTGGTTGGTGATTAGTTTAATTCTATTATTTACTCTGTCTCCTGGGCATGGTTTGATGATGGAATCTATTCTGATTCAAATACCTTTCATCCCTTTAAAATTATATCAGAGGAAATTCAATTTAATTTCCATGATTCCTGAAGCAGGCAAAAGATCTCCCTGATCCCTACAAGTGGATCCTCTGAATCCCTAGTTTCCTTTCTCAGAATTCCTTAAAGTTTTAGATAATTATTTCGCAATTATTTCTTAAATTCTATTTGGTTTAGATCACATCTTAGTCTAGTTCTAGTTCTACTTGGTTTCAGATAACGTACAGGTATCAGTCCCTGTGGATTCGACCTCGGTCTGACCGAGTTTATTACTACATCACAACCCTATACTTGGGGAGTGAACAAGTACGATGATGGTCTTATGTTTATGAGCAATGATAATGCTTGTAACGTGATTAGTGTTGGATCGGTGCATATTAATATGTTTAATGGCATGAAGTATATCTTAACTGATGTGAGACACGTTCTACATTTAAGGAAGAGTCTGATATCTCTAAGTGCACTCGAGGCTCTTGGGTGTAAATTTATCGGGTTCAATCGTGTCCTTAAGGTTTCAAAGGGGGGCTCTCGTAGTCATGAAAGCATATGAATGGTAACTTTACAGGTTGATTAGGAGCAATTCATCAGCGAAGCTGCAATAACTATAGCAGATTCCATATTTGCACGTATTTAGCATGCGTAGTTAGGTCACGTGAACGAGTAAGGTATGAAAATACTTGAGGAAGGAAACGTAACTCTTGAGAAGATCCATACAAGCGTGAATCTGGCTAACATGCTTACCAAGGTGGTTCTTGTAGAGAAGTTCAAATTTTGTGCGACTTCTCTAGGTTTGGTAAAGATAAAGTGAAGGCGGAGTGTGCACAAGAAACAATGATTGTGGAGCTATAGTGGAGATAAAGTATAGATGAATGATCGAGTACGATAAAGGAGAAATGAAGTGAGAAGATTGAAGACATGGTAGATATTGTTGTCTAAGGTCTTAAATCTATCTATAACATGATCTATCAATGACATTAATAGACCACTTGATTAACATTTGTTGGAAAAAATTTTGAAATAAAAATATTGGAAACCAAAAAGAAAATTAACCAAATTAACTAGAATCAGGCTGAAGCACGTATTAGTTACGCTGTCCTTAAAGCATGATTCACCTCATCTCCTTTGAGATTAGAGGTCGCTAGCGGATTGCTGAAGAATTGCTTTCAGGATATAACAAACCTTGTTTTGTCTTGTGTGCAACAATCATGAAGGGATCACCTTAGGAACTCGGGTAACATGATTAGTTTTATTTGATAAACTCTATGAGTATTCGGATTAAGAATTTTCGTATTTTATAAAAGAAATATGAGAGAAGTTTTTGTTTTTTTATTTTTATTTTTATTTTTATTTTTATTTTCTCCTGTAGACGAGAACTGGATTGTATGTTGAGTCTTTGAACCTAGAAGGGTCCCGTTTATATAGAGAGAGTGAGTGAATAGTTTCTCTTAAAACCATCAAAGTTTGAAACATCGCAAAATCATTTCCGAATGTTAGTTCATTAATCCAAACGTTTTAGACCATTGAATCCTAAATCTTAATGTTGAATTAAAAATCTGACCGCTGAATGGCCATTGAATTAATCAATTTCTAGTCATTCTTTGTATCGGAATCAACTGTTATAGGAAACTATGTGAGCTTGTCCTCTCTCATATTTTGTACTTCTCGCTCCATCACTATGCACATGCAAAGTACAAAGTGCGTCAATAGGGCTTCTACAATCACGCTGTTCACACCTATGCATTTTTAATTTAACCATCATTACGTAAGGAAATCTCAGTAACATTTTTTTTTTTTCATACGTTACACTTTTTAGAAATTTAATACACTAATAGAATTTTCCTGGAGCATCAAATAACTCCCTGTAGAAAAACCAAGATACGCAACATCCGTGACAAGAACAAGAATCCTGGACCTCAAAAGCTGTAATATCAAGGTCCATAATCACGGACCATCTTAGTTCCAATACATTCCAGCAGTTTGGGGCCCACCATAATGTTTCTATGCCATCCTTACCGTCCATCATTTGCACCCTCACATGTTAGGGCCAGGTAGAAAAAGCCTAATCCAAAAATTAAGTGGGCCATACTACAGAGAAAAATAGGGATCAATGGGTGAGAAGACGCCCACCAACCAAATTTTCCCATTGAGCGTGGGGCCTAAATTAAATGTGGTGCATAAGCCATCTAATCCAGTTGCGAGATTTGTCCCAGAAGGATCAAGGGACATCAAAAAAATCCAATCCACAGCTAAGGTGGGCCACGATACGTGAATGATTTTTCATTATTGTTCTCAGTGATTAGCTAACATGGGTCTTGATAGACCTTAGGTTGGGATTGTACAGTGTATATGCAATGGCTCACCTGATGCACGGTTTGGATTCCACACAAACATCACGTTCGGCCCATCAAAGCTAAAACGTATGAGAACTGGTGTGCATTTGCTCAAACGAATGTGAACATGACAGCCTTTGGATGGAATTTTGAATTTTCTAAGCCGTTAACCTTTTTCTAACATCATTGCCTGCTTAATGATTAATGGACCATCGTACGCACGTACTGCTAACATGCACCCACGGGTTCGAACCAAAACATCTCTACTATGCACGTGCTGTGATCATGACCTTTGATTTGGTTGGCCACCAAGAGGGTGGGCCATCTTAATCACTATAGTTGTTTGTCACATCCACAACAAGGACAACACTCCATCAGACTTCCATGATGCAGGTGTGGTATTTGCATCTGTTTACATCATCCGTTTCCTGCACCTCACTATATCCAAGGCATCGAATTGAAAAGGTTAGCCTCACCCTTTAAGATCACCACGCTTAGATGTAAGGCAGATCCACTAATCAGGTGGGCCACCCGTGTGGATTGAGTCAATAGGTTGCAGATTTCTTGTGACCCTGATTTTAGTAAGTTCTTGCGGTTAGAAGTTTGGTTAAGCCCAGCGTGGTGCTTGTGATAAATCCATTTTCGTTTTCCCCTAAAAGAATGATGAAAATTTCAAAATGAAAAATTGTGGTTTTATTTACTCCATGTAGAGCTAGGCAGAATCTGACCCGATCTGGCGGATCCAACCTGATCCGAACTGAACCGAAGGCCTAGATTGGTGCCGTTCGAGTAGGACTACTCAGATCCGATTGTATATCAGATCGAGTTCGGATCTTGGTCAATTCGGACCGATCCGATCTGAAATCCAATCCGAATGGATCGGATCCGATCGGGTACTATATAAGTAATACTTTTTATTTTCATTTTTCTACTATCTGTCTCACCCGAACGAAGCCCTAATCCCTCTCTTCTCTTTCTCTACCCCGCTACACCACCCATCTCTCCTCCTTTCTCTCCCTCTTTCTCTCCCTTCCTTCTTTCTCTCATTCTTTATCTCCTTCTTCCTCTCATTCTTTCCCACCTCTTCTTCTTTCTCTCATCCTCTCTCCCTCCCTCTCCCTCTAGATCTTGATTAAGCCCAATCCAAATTGACTGGACAGACTCAACTCGATCTGACTCCTTTCGGTTTCCTTAATCGAATCAGACTCGGTTTGGGTCAGGTCAGTAAGGATTCGGATCGGATCGAGTCAGTCTTGCTGGATTCGGTCCCGGATCAAATCGAGTTCGGGTCAGGTTCTTGGAAAAATCGGATCGAGTCAAGTTGGACCCAATCCGGTCCGACTCGACTCAATACCCACCTCTAACTCCACGTATGAGAGGATGATTTTTTTTTTTTAACGGTTCTTTATAAGTGATTGCTTATAGTATTCTTACTTGGAGAATTGAAGGTTGAGATAATTAGGTTACATGTATATGTACCAGAATGCATTCAGGCGCTCGTGTAGGGGTGTGAGCAGTGTGGTTGTAGTGGTGCTAGAAATTTTTTACAAATGTTCTGAACTAATGATGATCACCTAGCAAAGGTCTACTCCTCTAGTGCCTATATAAATTGGACCATTTATCTCATTTGAATTCATCAGATCTCTCCAAAACCTTTTTCCTTCTAAGAATATTCTGGACAACCACTAATTCAATCTACCAGATGATCAACTGCATAAGAAGAGTTCTTGAAGTAGATCCCCTTCATGATTGTTGCATGCATGATCTAAAAGAAGGCTTGTCTTATCCTGTAGGAAATTCTACTGCAACCCATCATCAATTAATGAGGGGACGAATCAAGATTTAAGGATAACATATTTATACGTGGCTTGGTACTAAAAAAATAAATAATTTTATTTTTTTCAATTTTCCAACATCCATCCGTCCATCTATTTTGCCCGCTAATGTTAGGAAACATGCCCAAATTCGAAGCATATCCAAAACTCAACTGGGCCCCACAACCCAAAAAAAAAAGTGGGACAAGGAATGCTTATTACTGAAACCTTCCGACGGTCTAGAGTGATGTTTTACATGCCATCCGAACTCTTCCTATGGCCATTTTCATTGGAATGAACTAAAAACACAAAAATATTAGCCAGGTTCAATGTAAATGTTTCAGAGAAGGATGTTTCCTCTCACCGTTTCTCATGGTATGGCCCAGTCGAGTTTTGCATCTGCATTAGTTTTGGGCGATCTGCATTAGTTTTGGGCTCATAACAGATGGACGGGGTGGATTTCTCACAATGAACCCACCTAACTTGCAACCAGAGACACTTTCTGCCGTCCGTCCCCCCGTAATCCTGGTGAAGGTATTCGCCTGACTTCTGTGCCTAATGATTGTGAAGGTGGGCCCAACTTTTTTCTACGGCTTGGGTGTATATACACATGGGCGGTCGGGCCGTACGTGCAGGATAGCAATGGAGACTGGCCCCACTCGTGCATGTGGCTTACACCGTCGTACCCCACCTAGCCACAAACGGGCAAACTTGTGGGAAGGCCCACCGTGATGTATTTCTTTATCCACACTGTCCATCCCTTTTCGCAGATAATTTTAAGCTATGAGCCCAAAAATGAGGCAGATCAAACATTCAAGTGAACCACACCAAATGGTAAGTTTGGGTTGCAATAAATGAACGAATCATTAAATGTAAGAGTCATATGCAATGTGGTCCACTTAAACATTGGATCTGCCTATTTTTTAGGTTCGTACGTTAAAGTGATCTAAGTAAAGGGATGGACAGTGTGGATAAACAGATCACAGTGGGCCCGCTAGAGACGGACGGACGGAGGTAGGACGCAATCCGGTCCATCCTCACAGTGATTTGTACGGTTGCACTGGTTGTACGTAATGATGGACGCAATCACTGCGGCAGGACGTATTACTGGTTGTACATCACAGTGATCTGCTTTCACACTCCGTCCTCCATTCAGGTCGGGTTGACCTAATGAATGGGTTGGATGGCAAACATGCATCATGGTGGATCTTAGAAAGCTTTTAATGGTGAGCATTCAAACAATGCTGTTTCTTGTGGTGTGATCCACCTGATATATGGATCTTTCTATTTTTTGGGACCACGTCCTAAAATGTGCTTAAAAAACAGATGGATGACTTGGATACACAACAAATCATCAAGGTGGCCCCACGGCAAAGGTATTGGATGAAAGTATTATTATTATTATTTTTCTATCTTTTATCTTTTATGTGGCGAGCATATCCTCTCAATGGTGTTTCTTTTATAGATCTCTATTCATGGCCATGGGGGTGTACACAAGCTGAATTGTGGCACGACTCCGCTCGGTTCGGTTCTCTAGCTTGATTGGCCCGTTCGGCTCCATTCGGTCCTCTAGCTTAATTGAGGTATTGGATGAAAGTATTATTATTATTATTTTTCTATCTTTTATCTTTTATATGGTGAATATATCCTCTCAATGCTGTTTCTTTTATAGATCTCTACTCATGGCCATGGAGGTGTACACAAGCTGAATTGCGGCACGACTTGGCTTGGCTCGGTCCTCTAGCGTGATTGGCCAGCTTGGCTCGGTTCGGTCCTCTAACTTGATTGGCCAGCTTGGCTCGGTGCAGTCAACAACTCGGGCTAGTTCAAACTGAGTTTGAGCTAAGATCAGGCCTGTGCGACATTTTTACAAACACATGAAGTGCACTTTTAATTTCTTAGTGTATGTAAAACAACATTAGCTGTTTATAAATATTTTATCATATACTTGTAGGCAACATCAAAATCAAGAAAAAAAAAAAGCAGTTGTTTCATATACATACCTTCCTGGCCACTGGTTGACACTTCGTTGAGTCATTTCATCAAACACTTGGTGATCAACATCAATATCAAAGTAACCGAGTCACCGAATTGGTTCGATCCAAGTTCAATTTGAGTTGGGATTCGATCCAAGTCGAGTCGAGCTTGGGCAAGCTCGAACTCTGTTTGAAATTTTTTCAAGCTAAAAAAATTAGCTCGACTCAGCTCAAACTCAGTTTCGAACCGAGTGAATTCAAGCTTTTTCGAGTCAAGTCGAGCGAGCTAACCAAGCTAACTCGTATCATGTACAACCCTGCTAGTGGATGATAAATCGACTTCAATGAGTCTCTTAGTGCAAGAAGAACCATTGATTTAATAATTAATTATTTATTTATTTCTTGTATTATTACATACTTAATAACTAAGATTTTTAGCTTCGAAGCTAATAAAAAAGATAACCATTTTTTCCTAAGCATTCCTAATCACATCTTATGTAGACGTTCTACATGCCTTTCCCATTATGAGTTATTAAAATAAATCTATAACGTCTAATCCTAAGTTTCTACTTTGGAATCTCACCATTTAATTTCTTGCTCCTGGCAATATTGATTGATTAGACTCTTGAAAGTGCAAGAAAGATAAGTAACCTCCTAGTTATAAGATTGGCAGGTAGACTCATCAGTGCAGTGGAGTAATAACCACTCTCTTAGTTCATATCCCATCTTGGTAAATATCAGTAAATACTAGTAAATATTTCATGGGAGTAAAATTTACGTTCGTTTGATAGCTATGGTATATTTTTACTTTGAAACTTAGTCCATAAAAATTGGTTTAAATATATAGGGTACATTGTGATGTATGTGACATATCCACCTTGTTTATCCGTTTTACCTAATTTTTTTAGGGCATGAGCCCAAAAATGAGACAGATAAAAAGCTCAAGTGGCCTACACCATAGGAAATCATAGTCATAAAAGGTTTTTAATGATAGGCATTCAACCTACTGTTTCTAATGGCATGGTCTACTTGAGCTTTGGATCTACTCAATTTTGGGTTTATGCCCCAAAATCTGCCTGTGGAATGGATGGACGGCGTGGATAGATACATATATCTTAGTGGGCCCGCATGAAATTCACACTCTTTTCGATTTTAATGTTAAAAAAAATGAGATTCTCACAGGGATCTCTTATGGAATTCTACTTTGCCTTATATATCTAGTGGCAAGTGGGGAACGTTAGAAATGATTTAATTTTTGGAATAAGAAGAAATCATCCCACAAAATTGATATAATTACCAAATAGGCCATGAGTGAATTTTATAATGCATGTGGCCCAAAGGTTAAACATTTAAAGACAACCTTTAGATGCTTGCTGCCTACCTGAAATGTAGTAATCATTGATGCAGCTGATCAAATTGACACCCTGTGAAATTGGGGTGGAAAATTATCCTCCTTGGGACTCATTCCTATGGGAGGTCAAGGTTGTTATTAGAAACCACACGGGTAAGTTTGTGGCTGTATGCATGCAGCCACACTCACATATATTTGTGGAACTTTATCCTTTCGATTATGACTCATAGCTTGTTATGGGAACAAAAATCAGGTTGTTAAAGATGAATGGCAATTCATTGGCAGTCATTAACACCATCAACCATGCTTCGAGTTGAGAAGTTCGTTTTGTTAGAGTTGTCTTGGAAAATCAATATAAACCTTGTTCACTAGTGATATGGATATGATATTTATGATGTTAGTTGTGGATCTGATATTTATGTCTAAGTTAATATGTGAGAGTATTTTGATACATACATGAACATGGGTTAAAGGAGAGGGATTCCTCTAAGTGTCCTTGAGCACTTGAGATTGGACACAACTATCACTAACTAAGAGAGAAAAGTTAGAGAGAATTGTAGTTGTGTGCCTTCATCTTATACCACATAGGAGTGGGAGTGTATCATGGATAATGGCTCCCAGTGTTGGACATATTAGGCACTTACATTATATATTGAGGTCAAATCTCTAGATATGGTGACCCACGATGCCCTGAGTATGATCGACTTAAGGATGCACTGCATTTGGTTAATCCTTAAGCCTTATGATGTGTAAGGATTCAAGGTCTTAATTATATATGCTTTGACTGCTTTATGAAGTCATCACGTGGCCAGTAAAAGTGGGTATAACATGCCTATCAAAGTCCATTGAGATACACGTGAGCAAACAATGATTGACTAGTTTCCTACAAACTATCTTATATTTAGATTTAGGAAACCAGATGCTCTAAGAAATTTTTCACTAGGCTCAACATTCAAAAAGTTGTGCAAATGTTTTTAACCATTAAAAAAGGTTTTAATTATAGTTGTTGATGATATGATAGTTTAGATTTGAGAGTTCAACTTGATATGCATAGATATTGAATCTTTTCTTTTGGTGGTTAGCCATGACAGTAGGAAGATTGAATCAGATATCGTGTATCAATCAAACTTAAAAGGAAATTTAAAAGAAAAATACAAGATGAGTTGTGCTTTATGAACAAAATGCTTGGCAATTAAAGACCAAGACATGATCATAAGATGATTGTAGCTGAAATGAAGATGTTGAGATTAATTAATGATAAGACGAGGGAGGACGAAATTATAAATGAACACATTATGGGGGAACTTAAAGTGTAGCGCCAACTTATAACAAGAGAAGAAAGTAGACTTTGATGGTTAGGCCATGTGTAATAGAGATGTAAAATTGTGTAGGCCATGACTCACTTCATTCATAATGAAAACTACACGAGGATATGTAAGTGAAGGCTCAAAAGAATGTAGAGTGAGATAGTAAGAAAAGATTTCATGATCTATGAATTAATTGAGCATTATGCTCCTAAATAGAGTGAAATAGTGAAATGAGAATTCTTATAACTGACTCCAAAAGAAAAGGGGTAGCCCATTTGATAATTTGATCAACCATTTTTTTTTTTTCCGAGTGATCATGATCTTTATCACTTGCTAAAGGTAAAAATATGGGGATAATTTAGTAATTTCAATCCCCAAGGGCCTGTTTGGATACAACTAAACAAGTTACTTTTTCTACTTACGGTAGCAGAGAAGTTACTTATTTGAGATAACTAAGTTTGGTTGAAGATGAATTTAAGTAACTTTTTTACTTAAAGTTACTTAATGCTTATATGAGTAGAAACCATGATAAATTACTTGAGGCAAAATTAGTTTATCTTAACTTTTCAAGTGATTATGATCTTTATTACTTTCTAAAGATTAAAAAAAAAGAAAGAAGGATAATTTAGTAATTTGAGTCCTCAAGGACCTGTTTGGATACAACCAAATGAGTTATTTTTATTTTTTACTTTTATTATTATTATTATTATTATACCTTACTGTGGTTTAGGATCAATTTAATTAACTTTTTTACTTAAAGTTAATCACTTTAGCTTAATAAGTAGAAACCAAAATAAGTTACTTAAGACATAATAATTAGTTTACCTTAAGTCACTTATTGAGTGATTATTTTCTTTATCACTTGCTAAAGATTAAAAAAAGAGAGGATAATTTAGTAATTTCAGTCCTCAAAGGCATGTTTGGATACAACCAAATAAGTTACTTTTTCTATTTACAGCGGTAGATAAGTTACTTATATGAGATAAGTAAGTTTAGCTCAAGATCAATTATAAGTAACTTTTTTTACTTAATCACTTCAGCTTAATAAGTAAAAACCAAGATAAGTTATTTAAAGCAGTAAGTAGCTTATCTTAAGTAACTTACGATCTCTCCCAAGAGTCACTGCCTCCTTACGGTGTCGCCATGTCAGTTATATGAAATCCTTACCAAAAGATCTAAATCCAAGCGATTGCACCACAATTTACCATACACTCAGTGGATAGCCTCCAACCTGCCGTATCCTTGCAACATCTAACTCATCCAATATGTTGGAACCATCATAAAGGTCGTCTTAGGAGAAAACCAGGAACATTCACTTGTCAGGTGGACCACACGTATTTTGGATAGACATTGTTTTCTACGCCCTGGCCTAGAAGATAAGCGGATGTCATTGATTTTCGTATAAGATGATTCTCATAGTATGCACATGTACGTGGAATGTTGGAAGTTATCTGTTGTGTGACCAATAACTTATGTGTTAGACTCATTATGATGTGTGCATAAAAAAAGAGCTTAGATATTATCTAGTTATCCCGTGAAATATGGACAATTTTATGGTTGTCAATGGGTTGGATTTGGGGTAGGTCTCGGCCTAGATTTTGAACTATTTCGGACCGAGCCATTGGGCTAGCCCTATTCAAAATTCTGATTTTTCAAGCTCGAGCTTGGCCCATTGATACCCCTAGGCATTTTAATTAGTAGGGTTGAAAGTTCGGCGGGTTGAACCCAATTGACCTATGATTGACTTGACATTAGGTTGTGCTTAGGCAGCATGTATCAAGTTCGGTCTTGGGCTTAGGCTATACAAACACCAACTCGATAAAATTTTGGTTAGGCTTGAGTTGCCTGATCCAACCCAAACCCGATCCCGAACCCGATCTAACCCAAATCTGAACTCAATCAATATCTAAGTTACTTATAAATTATAATCAAGTACGGATCGTCTATGTTGAAGGCACATAAAATTCCAATGCTATCACGTCTCATTGGTTTATGTCATTTCTGACGACTCAAGCTAACAAGTTATTATAAATTTCTCTCTCTACACAACATGACTTTTAACGTGTGAAACTTTTCAATGCCCCGCAATGATTTGTGTTTTAGATACACACCATCCATCAATTTTTATAAATCATTCTAGAGCATGACCCAAAAAATGAGACACATTCAAAGTTCAAGTGAAACTCATCATAGAAATTAGTAGGGATTAAACAAACTACTGTCAAAACCTTCATAGGCCCAACCGTGAGGCTTATTTTCCATATGACGTGGTCATAAGATCACACATAACGGGAAGAAGTTAAAATACAAATATTGGCTTGATTAGAGCCTTCTGCGGCCCAAAAAAGTTTTCAATGGTAGTATCAATTCCTACTATTTTCAGATGTGTGGTCCACTTTAGTTTTGGATTTGCATTCTTTAGGCTCATATCCTAGAATGATCTAAAAATTTAAATGGATAGTATGGATTTATAAAATATATTATTGTGGGGCCTACGTAAATTTCACATGTTAAGAAATTCCGTTGTTTATTGTGTGGTGCAAGGAGTAGATTAGGTGAGACCCTGGCCTTACCCAAGACTTTACAACCCTTACCACATGGCCCACCTTGATGTGTGTATTCAATATCGACTTTATCTATCCATTTTTTCAAATCATTTGAGAGCATGTTTCTAAAAATTAAGAAGATCCAATTATTAGGTGGACTATAGTCCATGGAACAGTGACGATTGAATACTACCATTAAAAACTTCTTAGGGCACAAATTAATGTTTCCGTAAATTTTATTTGCCATTCAATCTGTTGATAAGTTCATATAAGCCTAGATAAAAGGGAAAAATAAACATCAGCTTGATCTAAAACTTTTGTGGTCAATTAATGGTCAGTCACCACTATTTCTAGTGGCATGGTCCACCTGATATTTTGATTTTTTTTATTTTTTATTTCGCATAATACCTTAAAATGATATGAGAAAAAGGATAGATAGGATAGATACAAAATACACACATCAAGGTGGCCACCACAGTCAGGGCTACACCGTTTTCGGTGAGGCCGGGGTCTCACCTAATCCACTCCTGTGAGCAAGGGAAGAAAATTGAAAGTGTTGACATGTGGAACTTTGTGGGCCCCATTATGATTTATCTATCATATCCATATTGTCCATCAAAGGACGAAGACATTCTTTTCTTTAATACTTTAACAAAAATACAGAAGATTCAAGGTATGTTTTTGTTCTTTTACTTTATAATGTGTTTTCTTTCTTATATATAATATTATTTAAAAATTGATATACCATTGATATTCGATGATGCTTGAAAATTGATATGCTCGAGTGTTAAGGGATTAATTGCCCCGTATTTTAGCTTGCTTGTTTAGAAAAATTAAAATTTGTTATGATAAATAACTATATATTATTAATAAAATTATAGATATAAAAATAAGGCATGTATTGAAATATAATAAAGTAATATAATAACGAAAATATTAGCATGTATCCACCAGGCAAACTCAACTGAGCTTGCTTAAGTTGGACTTGTTCCTAACCCAACATTTGGTTGAGGTGGATTAGGGTTGAGATACGGGAACCTTAGGTTGGGCTTAAGGTTGAGGACCAACCGACCCCCGCCTTTCAGCCTTACATTTTAGTAGGCTGGAAGTATTTGCTTTATGACTTATGTAGGAACGTTTTGCCACGTGGTTGGAATTTTCATGAGATCCAACCCGTTCATCAGGTAGGTTTCTTATTTCTTAAAATGGATTCTAAAAATCACAATAATCTAATACTCAGGTACGCCACATCATGATCCAATACTCGGGTAGGACGCACCATGGGAACAGTTATGATTCAACGCTCTCCATCCTACGGTGATGTTTACGTTTCATCTAATCCATTCATATGATTTGAGTCATTAGGAAAAAATATTCCTAGAAAATTACACTATTTCAGATCTTAGATGGGCCATAACAGGCGAATTTGGAGGCTTGAGATATAATTCTATGTAGTGTGGTCTACTTGAAAGTTGAATCATCTCGTATTTTAGGATCAATGAGAAAAATTGTCTTTGGTATCTGATGGATGGAGTAGATTTTATGAATGTGAAGTCATTCTCCTCAAAGAAACGATAGACACGCTCCGCAAGTAGTTTTCGTTTGGATTCTGGTAATGGGGAGTAATTTGATACTCCGGCTACGTAGGACGCTTGATACGCAGCCACTAAGAAACAGTACATGTTGAATACATTAAATTGTCTAAATTAAGTTAGATTATAAAAAATCATGTTGGTTGAACAATCGCAACCCCTGATTCCCGGACACTTTTTTTTTTGAAATAAGACTATTGAAAAATTTTCATTTCTAACCGTCCAATTAATGTCCTGCAATCTAATATTTCGATAAAAAATTAAGATTAATTTGTTATTCATGATACATATAAACTGGTTTCTGTAATTTTTACAGTTCATTTTGAATTATTTTTATGGCACACAAGTTATTCAAGAGTAAATTCTAACTGCATGAGTATCATACATCTCACTCTGCCAGAGTATCAAAGTATTTCTCTTTCCTAATGTTGAGAAGAAGTAGGGGCAGTTAGTACTAGAAAGCGGATTCCGTCCGGCCCCGCTTGGACCATCTCGGTGTAGGCAGAGTCTCCATGGGCCCCAGGGTAATGTATAGCTTTGATCCACACCGTCGATAATTTGGTGTAAGAATAAAATTGAGGTAGATCCAATTCTCAAGTGGACCACACAGTGGGATTGAACGCCCACCATTAAAAATTTCTCTCAGCTGCAGAAGTTTTGATCTAGCTGATATTTGTGTTTTCCCTTCATCCTGGTCCATGTGACCTTATGAACAGGTTGGATGGAAAATAAAAATCACGGTGGACCCTAGGAATATTTCAATGGTGGCACCATCACCATCCTTGAATTTATCTCGTTTTTGGCAAAAGTTACTAAAATATATAGAAAAAATGAATGAACGGCGTGGATAAAACTCATACATCTACGTTGGCCCCAAAGAGCCCCCTGCCTGGACCGAGTCTGTCCACGCCGGCGCAGGACGCATTCCACTCCCGTTAGTCCTTGGTTTCCATTCAAATCGCCGGGAAAGTTCCTGGCCTTTTTCCAGGAAACGGATTGGCTACTTCCCCTGCCACCCGCCCCGTGGCTGATGTTCGGTGCTCTGTGGGCCTCAACATGATGTATGTGTTTCATCCATTCTGTTCATCCATTTTTGAAGATAATTTTAGGGGTTTAGTCCAAAAATTAGTGGGATATAAATCTCAGGTGGACCACACCACATGAAAACAATAGTGATTGGATATCCACCATTAAAATCATCTTAAGGCCCACTGTACTGTTTATTTGACGTCTAATATGTTGATTAGGTTATACAGGCCCAGATGAAGGGAAAAAGCAAAAATGATCTTAATCCAAAACCTTTATGGCCCCCAAAATATTTTTAATGGTTGACGCTCATTCAACACTTTTTCCTGTAATGTGGTCCACTTGAGATCATAATATACCTCATTTTTTGTCTCATATGGTAAAATGATCTTTAAAAATAGATGAATGGCATAAATGAAACACACACATCATGATGGATCCCACGGAGCATCGACTACCATCCATTAGCTGGTGTTAGGGGGAGTAGTCAATCCGTTTCTCCTTTTCCATGCCTATGCCATAAATGGTCACGCGCGACCCATCGAAATGGGTTCGACCAAACGTTATTGGGAACGGATTGGCTACTCCCCCTTACACCAGCCAATGGCTGGTGGTCAGTGCTATGTGGGCCCTATCATGATGTATGTGTATCATCCATGCCATTCATATACATTTACAGATCATTTTATTGTATGAGACAAAAAATTAGGTATATCCAAATCTCAAGTGGACCACATTACAGAAACAGTGTTAAACGAGAGTCAACCATTAAAAACATTTTGGGGGCTATAAAAGTTTTGGATCAAGCTGATATTTATTTTTTCTCTTCATCTGTGCCTATATGACCTAATTAATAGATTGGATGTCAAATAAACAGTATGGTAGGCCTTAGGAGGATTTTAATGGTTGATATCCGATCACTATTGTTTTCATGTGGTGTGGTCCACCTAAGACTTATATACCACTCATGTTTGGGATTAAGCAATAAAATGATCTGTAAAAATGGATGAACGGAATGGATGAAACACATGCATCATGGTTGGGCCCATAGAGCACCGACCACCAGCCCCGGAGCTGGTGTTAGGGGGAGTAGCCAATCCATTTCGTTATTGTACACGCAGAGGGATGGCCAGATAATCTAAGCCGTCCAAAGGTGGACCCACTAGAGGAATCAATTTACGATCCTAGCTGCTCTATCAATGTAGATTCTTAACTATTTATGTATTAGATGGGCCCACCTTTTTGTGATCCGTACCATTCACGAAGCATGTTGCAGATTAGCCTTTATGGTTGAAATCTCCCCGTGGATGATTAAAGTCAGGTCCACTACTTCGATCGGCCGATTTTTAAGAAAATGTATATATAGAGCGGAAATCCACTGATTAACGGTTCAGATCTTCTAAGAATGTCCATCACTAGTGTAATCACCTCCTGGCCCATGAACGGTCTGGATCATCCTAGGTGGACCATCAACATTGTACGTCACAAATCATCAATCAATTGTGGCCGAACATTCCAAGTATCCTCTCATCAGTTGCCCATCAACAGATAACCCCACCTATGGACGATCCGGATTACCCCCACGATGTGAACCAAACTGGCTCTGTCAATCGCGCCGGAAGCTATCCTTCCCACTTGACAAATCCCAAGTAAGAAGAACCGATGCGGCGGAAGACGAAGTCATAGAAAAGTCAAATTTTTTACGTTGACCAGTAAAATCCCTAATCACCCTATTAAAATCAACTAATACTAATCAATGTTAATTAATATAGAAATGATCACAAACGTAAATGCATTTCCATCCTGAAAATATATCAAATTTCAGAAAATCCGATCCGTGGAAAAGATGAGACACAAGATAATAACCGTACATTATGAAAATAAGAAAAATTTGTTGATATTGGTCCGCATTATAATGTTCCATACCGTCGTTTTAATATTGATTATAAAGTCGGGTCCCACTTAAGAAAAATATTGAAATAATTATCATGGATTAGGCCACGTTTTTGACGAATCAGATTTCGTACAGTAATGACGTGTTCGGATAAAGAAAGGGATGTATGTTACAGGTCACGTACAGCCGCTGTATGTGAACATAAGCTTGGAAATTTCAAAGCGCGGGTTTTAGGAGAGAGAGAGAGAGAGAGAGAGGGAAGAAACCGATGTCTCTGTTTTAAGCGCAAAAAAATCCCCCAAATCTCTCTTCGGAAAATCTAGGGTTTCTTTCGGCAACTGATGATGGCAATTCTGTAATTCTTCTGTAATTCCTTTCTCGATTTTTTCACTCTCAATCTGGTTTCTCTGTTTTTGGGGGGAGAATTTGGGTCCTAGGCTTCAGAATTTGTTCTAGGGTTTTTTTTTTTTTTTTTCTTTTTCTTCTATATCTGGAAATGGAATTTCCGTGAACATTATTTTTAAATCTCTGTATGAAAATTGAAATTATGTATTTTAAAAAAAATATTTTTTCTTGATTTTTGATGGATGATTTTTCTATTTTGTTCGAATATTTGTGAAATTAGGGGTTTCCACTTTAAATCGGATTTTTTTTTTTTTTTGTCATTTTCTCTGATTTTTTCTTGTCGAAATTCCTATTTGGTTTTGTTGTTCCGTACTTGTTTTCATAGAATTTCGTGGGTGATTTTCATGTTCAAATGAAAAATTTTGTATTCTTTAATTCAAGAAAATTAGGCAATTCTAGCCACTGAATCCGTTCATTCTCTATTGATTTGTACAAAAATTTCCTGCATTTTTGTTGCGTTAATTTCCTGCGATTTTGAACTTCTTTTAAAATTTCCACAAAATTTTCCAAATGAAGCTCTCTGTCCACGTGATTGAGGCGCGGAATTTGCCCGCTATGGATCTCAACGGTTTCAGCGATCCGTATGCCCGCATACAGCTCGGGAAGTACAGGTTCCGAACTAAGGTCGTGAAGAAGTGCTTGAATCCTTTTTGGGATGAAGAATTCAGCTTCAGAGTCGAAGATCTCAATGAGGAACTGACGGTGTCTGTCTTGGATGAGGACAAGTACTTTAACGATGACTTCGTGGGTCAGTTGAAAGTGCCTGTGTGGAGAGTCTTTGATGCAGAGAATAAGACCCTTGGAACTGTGTGGTATCCGCTGCAGCCCAAGAACAAGAAGTCCAAGAACAGAGACTGCGGTACGTACAGAATTTATTCAATTTTATTTTTGTTTTATTTTTATTTATAGATGTTGAATTGTAGATTGGGTTCTGGGATTTGTTATGGTTGTTTCTTTTTCTGATATCTCTTTTTGGTAGTTTGGTCTGATTTCCTTGTCTGGGTGTGTGAAAACTGAGTTTTTAGACATGGGGTAAACACCTGACTTTTGATCGAGCATTCGGGACATTTGGGGCCCATGTTTTGGTGGTCTGAATGGTTCAAATTGTAGGTTCCATTGTGGATGGGAGACACCTAAAAAGCCCCCCCTTATGATCCTTGTCATCTGATTTGGACCCTGTTAGATGTGGACCATCTGATTTGTAGTCGTCCATCAGGATCATTGATAGTGAAGACATCAAGAAATGATACATTTCATGGTGGGTCCCGCAAGATCAATTGCTCATAGGTTTGTAAATAGGTGGGCCCCACCTGTTCTGTTACTTGATTAGTTTAAAAATAATGCTGTTTCTTTTGACTGAGTATCATTAGATTGCACCACATGATCTTATTATATGAAAATTGAAGTTAATTTCACATCATAAATAATCATCAGCATCTTCAGGTACCTGGTCCCAGCTATTTGGGTTTGGCATGAATTATCATAATTGCTTTGACAAAGTTCAATTACTGGCTGCCAATCTTTCTTTACCTGGGCTTGGGATAATCTTTAAATGGGATTCATCTGTATCTTATCAGAAATCTGTTATTGGTGGTTGGATCTCATCAACTGGTTAATGGTAAAATACTCACTTCAGCTGTGGACATGAACATGTATACTATACATAACATGAGTTACACGGCTAGGTTTTGGACAATTTTGGCCAAGAAATAGTTTTCCTAGGCAGAGAACTTTGAATATTGAAGGGTCATTGGAAGGCAATTTAAATGAAGTTTGGGTATTTTGGGAATTGAAAAATGTGGCTGTTGTCCGTCGACGGTTCAGATTTCACTTGCAGCATGTCTTTAAATGGCTTATATTATTTTCTATTTAAAACACCATAAATCTACTTCTGTGAGTTTTTAAAGATGAAAGTTTGATCCTAATATGAAACCATCATTTTGTGTACTTCTCAATTTCATTGCTGATGTCGTGATTTATTTCATTTTGTTTTATGCGAAATTGCAAAATCTGTTTTTGGTAGTGTTGCTAGTTATGCTGTTTGCTAAAAGTTAAAAGCACCCTCTTGATTTTTTTAAGCATGAAAGGATGATCCTGATGCTATAGATGAAAATTAAATTACCTGCATCTTGTTAAAAGCACTTGAACAATTAGGCATCATGGATGCCGTCGTTAAACTTAAAAATTAAATACTTTTATTTTAAGTAATAATTACAATCACAATATTCACCATCTTTGGTGCTGTTAAAGCTGTAACTACTTTCTGAAAACAGTGGAAGTAGCCTAGAACCTTCCTCATAAATGCCTGCATGTTTACTTCACAGATCTCTAGTACTTGTTGTGAGAGTTGCTAGGGTGAAAAATGTAAGATTGGTGTTTTTTAGATGACGCTAACTATTTTGGATGCATCCATCAGTTTTCTTTTAGAGTATTCTCCATTATGAGAATTTATTGTTGTTCTTTTTCAAATAGTTAATTTGTTTCCTGCTTTCCCTTTGATCTTCAAATTCTCAAAACGTTTTATTTTGGTGGCTGAAATTGCTAATTCATGGTGAAAAACTAAAATTCAGTTAGTTTTTGTTTGTTTTAATTATCTCCTTTTGATTATCAATTTTCAGACTTCCAGATGGTATTGAAGGACCACGTCTAAGCTTGGCCTTATCTCTTCCAAGTTAGTCTGACCTATGGGTTTGAGCCTGTAGCTCAGTGGTCGACAGCCTGTATTCGGAATTGGGGTCTCAGGTTCAAGTCCAAGTTGCCTATCAAATTAAAAAAAAAAAAAGAAAGAAGGAAAAAAAGTCTAATCTCTTCTAGATTAGGTTGTAATAGATTTTATGTCTTGCTTCTTGGACTACTTTACCATTAGACCCACATGAAACTGCTTATCAGCTCAGTATTTCTAGCTCCTTTTTGAGCTGTACTAGATCCGCAAAAATTTGCAGTTTTTATCTTATTTTATATTTTACATAATAATTGAATTACTCTGTTTGCAAATGGTGTTTTCGTCAGTTGGGGAGATCAGTGTTATCCTGGCCCTTTTAATGTATTACTCATTTAGTTAACATGGATGTTTTGCATTTTACACTGATAAAAGGATGTGGTGAAACAAACAGGCCTTAAGGGAAAATGCATTTCCCTGTGGATATGGTCTTTTTGTGAATTTCATGAATGTTTTGGATTTTAGATTTAAGACTTGTAGAGTATCAGGCTTTTCATTTTCTCGTGTGTATAATTTAAGCATTGGGAACTTTTTTATTCAGGAAATTGTAGAACCTATTCATTTACATTGCCAAATAATCAGCAGTATGTTTGCACAGAAACAGGGATTTTGTAATGTTTTGTAAATTCTTTAAAAGTTTAGGACCCTATCATGCGCCATGGCCATAACCGTTGGTTTGATTTTTTCAGGTGAAATTTGTCTCACCATATCTTTATCTCAGAACAACTCTTTTGTAGACCAACTGCCAGTTGCTTCGAGGTCTGTGAATGATGATCACGCACCAGAGAAACCCACAACCCCTCCCAGAGAATTGTCAGTGTCTACTAATGGTACTGTGGAAGAAGCCATACCTGCTAAGGATGATAAGTCATATGCGCAGACACTTGCTGAACGTCTTGTTCAAATTTTTCTCAACAAAAATGGGGAAACAGCATCCACCACCAATGAAGTTGCTGTTTCGTCAGACCTGCAAGAAACACTACCCAAGACTGAGGTTCAGGATAACAAAGTCGAAGACATGTCCTCTTACAACACATTTGAAGAAACACTGAGAAGTATAGAATTAAGAGATCAAGGAGCAGAACTGCCTAGCAATTTACCGGGAGGAGTACTTCTAGACCAACAATATGTGATTTCACCAGCTGACCTGAATTCCCTTATTTTTTCACCTGGTTCGAAGTTTATGAAATCTTTGGCAGAGCTGCAGGGAACTACAGACCTGCAAGAGGGACCCTGGATGATTGAAAATGGTGCAGACAGCTTAAAAAGAGTTGTTTCCTACACAAAGGCTGCAACTAAATTAGTCAAGGCTGTGAAAGCTACTGAGGAGCAAGTATATGTGAAAGCTGATGGGAAGTTTTTTGCAGTTTTATTAAGTGCGAGCACCCCGGATGTTCCATATGGGAGCTGTTTCAAGGTAGAACTGCTCTTCTGTATCATGCCAGGGACTGAGTTGCCATCGGGAGATCAATCGTCGCGGTTGGTAATATCATGGCGTATGAATTTTCTACAGAGCACCATAATGAAAGGCATGATCGAAAGTGGGGCCCGACAAGGTCTCAAGGACAGCTACGAGCAGTTTGCAAAATTGTTAGCTCAGAATGTAAAACTCGTTGATTCGAAAGATCTTGGGTCTGATAAGGAGCAGATATTGGCTTCTCTGCAGACGGAGCAGCAGTCCGATTGGAAGCTGGCTGTTCGGTATTTCGGGAATTTTACTGTAGTCTCAGCTGTTTTTATGGGATTATATGTATTCACACATATCATGCTAGCTATGCCCAGCACCATCCAAGGGCTCGAGTTTAAGGGATTAGACTTGCCAGACTCAATTGGGGAAGTTGTTGTGTGTGGGGTTTTGGTTCTTCAAGGTGAACGTGTCCTAGAGAAGATAGCTCGCTTTATGCAGGCTAGAATGCAAAGAGGTAAACTCCTTTATTTTCGGATCAACTTGATTTCTCTTAGTTAAAAGGGAGTATTGTGTAGCAGGAGGAATTGTAGGGCCATGATGCATCAGGATATATACACATTCCCGTTCCCTGTCCATACATGTGCAGCCCATGGTTGTCACCATGGCCATTTATCTAATGGGCCCCATCATGGATGGGCGATACCCCAATAACTCTTCAAGATTAGAGAAGATCCTAACCTTCTGGTCCATGGCATTCAGATATATGGTTAAGAGTTGAAAAAAGAAATAATTTGGTGGAAAGGCCAAGGTTTGGAAGGCTGAGATCTTGCAATCTGGGGGATTTTAGGGTGTCCTTTGTTTATGCTGGAGCCTGTCAAATGAACCTTCCGGGATCCAGATCTCCACTCTATGGGTCTGACTTTTATGAGCTGAGCACACGAGAATGGCAAGCATGACCTGATACATTATGGAGCTATAATTCCTCTTACCATGAGGGTTCTTGATTCTAATCAGTGCACGATAGTATTAATTGTGAGCATTTATGTAAAGTATGATTGGGAATGAATTCATTTTCCTTAACCATACCAACCACAATATTAATACTCACACATGAAGGCATATATTCTGATACCTGACTTCCTAAAGATATATTTCCCTGGCTGAAATGCCAGTCATGTCCTCCAAGAGTTTATTTTGAGGGGAATTATTACAAATGGACTAGTTTTAGATATGTTAATCCTGCATTTTGCTTTTAAAAATGGATGAGTTTCAGAAAATTATATATATATATATATATATATGGGAAAAGGTACTATGCGCTTGACCTCACGAGTCCGTCCCATGAGGTCGAGCTGTGTGGGCCCCACCGTGATGCGTTTTGAACATCTACCCCATCAGTTAGATGCACCATTCCATCGTGGGCCTAGGTCTCAAAAATCAAGTCAATCCGTGACTTATGTGGGCCACACCACATACAGAAGTGGGGAGGTGGCGTGCACCATTAAAACATTCATAATCATTTTTTGGGCCCACCGAGATGTGGTTTGCAAATCCAGCCCATCCATTATGTGTGTCCCACTTGAATGAGGGTTCAGACCAAGTTTCAGTAGCATTCAAAACTCAGGTGGGCCCCACCAAATGCTTTTATATGTTTTAACGGTGTCTTCACATGATTTTAGATGGTATGGCCCACCTGAGTTCCGTATACGGCTGATTTTTGGGATATACCATAATTTAGAGGGCACCCATCAAATGCACGGTGTTGATGGTCGACACGCATCACGGTGGGGCCCACACAGCTCGACCTCAGGGGAGCTAATCGTGAGGTCGAGCGCATAGTACCTTTTCCCACACACACACACACACACATATATATATATTTCTCGAACCGAGAGATCCATGAATCGGGATCCTGATGCATATAGATACAAATGGTCCAATGGGAGCAAGAATTTCCAGGAACATTTCGTTTCTGAACAGAAGCACCGTTTTCAAGTAGTGTTCGATCGATTACGTATTAATCAATATTCGATTGATTGGTTTGAGGTTATCGACAAACAAGATTTGTCTAAGTCACTTCGTTTCTTTTTGTCCAATATATATATATATATATATATATATATATATATATATATATATATGGGAAAAGGTACTATGCGCTCGACCTCACGATTAGCTCCCGTGAGGTCGAGTTGTGTGGGCCCCACCGTGATGCGTGTCAACCATCAACACTGTGCATTTGATGGGTGCCCTCTAAATTATGGGATATCCCAA
This sequence comes from Magnolia sinica, assembly GCF_029962835.1. Taxonomy (NCBI): domain Eukaryota; kingdom Viridiplantae; phylum Streptophyta; class Magnoliopsida; order Magnoliales; family Magnoliaceae; genus Magnolia; species Magnolia sinica. The sequence continues at coordinate 82,872,613 of NC_080581.1, forward strand.
AAATCAGCCGTATACGGAACTCAGGTGGGCCATACCATCTAAAATCATGTGAAGACACCGTTAAAACATATAAAAGCTCTTGGTGGGGCCCACCTGAGTTTTGAATGCTGCTAAAACTTGGTCTGAACCCTCATGCAAGTGGGACACACATAATGGATGGGCTGGATTTGCAAACCACATCTCGGTGGGCCCAAAAAACGGATTATGAATGTTTTAATGGTGCACGGCCCCTTCCCACTTCTGTATGTGGTGTGGCCCACAAAAGTCACGGATTGACTTGATTTTTGAGACCTAGGCCCACGATGGAATGGTGCATCTGACTGATGGGTTAGATGTTTGAAACGCATCACGGTGGGGCCCACACAGCTCGACCTCATGGGACGGACTCGTGAGGTCGAGCGCATAGTACCTTTTCCCTATATATATATTTATATATATAGTACAAACCTAAGCATGCTTTTGGTTTTCATAATTGTACCCACTTTCTTTGCCTTGTTCAGGGCCATCAAGATTTTGGTTTTCTTAGCTGCAACGTCTCTGATTGACAAAAATATACATGTTTTTCTCTTGAAAAATTTAAGTTTATGTGGTTGCATACTTTCTGGTAAATAACTTGAATAATTGCATCTTGAATTTTAGGCAGCGATCATGGAGTCAAAGCACAGGGTGATGGGTGGTTGCTAACTGTTGCCTTGATTGAAGGAACCAACTTAGCGGCTGTGGATTCTACTGGATTTTCAGACCCATATGTGATATTGACCTGCAATGGTAAAACAAGAACCAGCTCAATCAAGTTCCAAACTCTAGATCCTCAATGGAATGGTAAGCTATTGTAATTTCTCTGTTTTGTATTTGTACTGTTAATGTATTGAGCATATCTGTGATGCCACTTAGGATATGGCAAGGGGACAATTGAATGTGTGGTTAAGCCCGAGCTCAGGCAAGACTGTTATCAAGCTTGAAATTCAGGTTCAGGCCTGCTGTTTATCACCAATCACATCCAGACCTGGAACAGGCTTCAATTGAAAAAGTTGCTAAACATTGTCATGGGCATGGTTGTTTATTTGTTGGGCCCAAGTATCATGCCTTAGTCCAATTTGCAGTCATAAAGTTCTGCCAGGAATCCTGAAGAGCCAGGCTAGCCCCTTGCAGTCCTAGCTACTAGAAGATAGTAGCTGTAGCACTTTTGCTGGAAAGTCCCTAGTAGAATTTCAGACAGCCAACTCATGATCCCAATTTCTCATGTATGGATTTTTATTATTGAATTTTGTTGTTCTTGCAGAAATATTTGAATTTGATGCAATGGATGAGCCTCCATCTATGATGGATGTGGAAGTGTTTGATTTTGATGGACCCTTTGACGAAGCAACATCCCTTGGACACACTGAAATCAATTTCGTAAAATCTAATTTGTCTGAACTGGCGGATATATGGATTCCTCTTCAGGGAAAGTTAGCTCAGGCATGCCAGTCTAAGTTGCACTTACGAATCTTTTTGAACAATACAAGAGGTACTGATATCGTTAAAGAGTACATAACAAAGATGGAGAAGGAGGTTGGGAAGAAGGTGAATGACTGTTCTTGCTTTGGGATGCTCATTACCCATGCTACATATCCATCTTTCTACTATTGTTTTTCTCATTTATTTTATTAACATTTGAAAATATTTGTAGATAAATTTGCGGTCACCACAGACAAACTCAGCATTCCAGAAGCTATTTGGGCTTCCACCAGAGGAATTCCTCATCAATGACTTTACTTGTCACTTGAAGCGAAAAATGCCTCTGCAGGTGCTGTTATCTTTTTTGTGTTATGGATCATATTACTGATTAAACTACTAAGAGACCCCAGCCCCAGTAAAGGAGGGTTGATGAATGTGGGCAGCCTTGGTAAAGGAAGGATGATAATGATGGCGATGACAATGAAAACAACCCAAGGTTATGCCTAGTATCCTTGGGTCTTTAGCTTGTAGAAGTGAGGGCCATGTTTCAGTGATAAAAACCATTGATCCGATGGACTCTTCCTTTGATGGGCCATGTCCCAAAAGCTCTTTCAATTGAATATGGACTATGTCCATATTTTTCTTCTTAGCAGTCTATTTGCAGGTCAGCAAGAGACGGGTTAGGATTGTTCCATCTGGGGATTTTTAGCAACAGTCCATCTACCGTGGCAGCCCACGAGAGCAATGGTTTGGATCAAGAAATATTAGGTGCCACTTGCACAAACTACCAACAACCTGATGATATCATACATGCGTAATGTTGAGGATCATATATCTCCACGTTCTTTTTAATGACTCATACATACATTCTTCCTGTTGATACCATGTATGCTTGATCATGCTTATTTGGTTCCTTTTCTGCAGGGCCGTCTCTTTCTATCTGCAAGAATAATTGGGTTTCATGCAAACTTGTTTGGACATAAAACAAAATTCTTTTTTCTTTGGGAAGACATAGAAGACATCCAAGTGGTCCCTCCATCTCTAGCATCTGTTGGCAGTCCATCTCTTATCATTATTCTTCGCCGAGGCAGGGGTATGGATGCCAAGCATGGTGCCAAGGCACAGGATGAAGAAGGCAGGTTGAAGTTCCATTTCCAGTCGTTTGTATCATTCCATATAGCCAACAGGTACGAGTTTCACATCCTTTCTACTTTCAATAGAAGTTCTTTACGTGCTTTTGTGAACAAGGAAATTATCAAGTTTTGATCTTGATGCATCAAGGCATGTGGTATCCTGATGCACCAGTTGGTACAGGTGGAATCCATCATTCAATGATCCATAATGTTGATATGATGGGCACCATCATGGATGGGGGATGCCCCAGAAAACTCTTCCTATTTTTTTGGCCTTTTCTATACCATTTCATGAAATTTCTTTAACATTATTCTCTTTATTTTGTGAGTCTAGGGCTGTCAATGGGCCAGGCTTGGGCCAAGCAAAATAAAAATTTCGAATAGGGATGGTCTGTTAGGCCCGGCCCAAACAATTCAAAATCCGAGCCAAAGCCGACCTCAGGCCCAACCCATTCACATCCCTACGTAAGTCACTCATGAGTAGTGTTCGAAGTATCAGTATCACTACATGTTTCACTGGCTGGGAATACATAAACAATATTGATATTGCCCATAATATCGCCGATAACCGGAAATGTGGGAAACATTGGACAAACATGGGGAAAATGATAGATTTTTCAGTGAAACTTCAGGAGATGTTAAAATACACATTTGCATATTTAGGAATTAAAAAATTACAAAAAGAATGCATGTATAATAAGTTTTCATTTAATGGGGGCCTAAAAGCATGTGTTGTTGTAAGAAATCAGTCTAACCATCTTAACCATCCCATATATCCATCAAACCTTCTATCCAAGCATCCATTGATATTTCGGAATATCGACGACATGATATTTTGCTGAGAAACCGTCGACAACTAGAAAGAATATATTGCGGTCTCGATTTTGCGCATGTTGCGATAATGCTAATATCATGATATTATAGATATTATCATCGACAAATTAAACACTACATGCAACCATGCTCCCATAAAGTATTTGAAAAGATTTTTTTTTTTTTTTTAATAAACATTTTTTTTTTTTTTGCAATATTATTGAAATATCATCAATACACTAGCGATACAAGCAACATCTGGAATTTACATAGTTGCAAATATTAGCAATACATTGGTGATATTGATACATTGGCAACACAAGTGACACTTGAAATTTATGTAGTAAAAAATGTTTGCCATATTAAAACATTGGCAATAAATCACTGATACTTGGAAATTTTAATACCACCCATGTTATTAGTATCGTTACCAGTGTTATCGGTATCGTCGAGTTGGAGATAGAGATATTATCGGAGATATTTCAATAATATTGGAGATAATTTGAACAATGTTTATGATGATTAGGATCCTCTAATTTGGGGATTATTGGGGCCAATGTTTTAAATATTGACGATATTGGCCGATATATCCCACGATATATCTTGTATCCCACCTGTGCGATGCGAAACGCATAGGTAGTGCCGATATATCCCACATGTTCAATCTGGTGAGCATTTTCAATTTTCGATACTTTTTTTTTTTTTGGTTGAAATTATGTTAAATCAGTATTAAATGGTTATAAATCCATTAGTTCTTCATGTTTTGCATGAAAAAATCATGGAGTTGGAGCTTTAATTTCAATATCCATTCGTTCTTCATGTTTTTTTTTTTTTTTCTTCAAAATTTTCCTTCAATTAGTCATCAATTGAGATTAATTTCGAACTATTTAGGAGTATTTGATGAAATGATCATCACATACACTCTAATTTCGAAATTTGAATGTAGGTGGTCTGATTTGGGGAAAATTCGAAATTTCTCCCAAATTGCTTGCAATGTTGTACTCCAAACATGAAATCAAGCATGTATGAGGGCTGATCTACTGATTCGTTAAGTCCTTGTCAATTTTCAGAAATTCAAAATCACTTTTTAATTAAAAATTAATAAAATATTATTGAAAAATATATATTTTTTAAAAATTTCCCTTCAACCAGCTGTCAATTGAGTCTAATTTCAATGTAGTTAGGAGTGTTTGATGAAATGATCATCACAACACAAACACTTTAAATGTTATGCATTCAATTTGAATATGCATTAGTTCAGTTAGAGGACGCATAGCTTAGAACCCTATACAAAGGAAACCTATTATGTGCACTTCTTTTTTGAGATGTTATGATTTAAAAGTGTGTATTAAAGTCTTTTTTTAAAACAATCCCTAAAGTTTCCTTGAAAAATTCTACCATTTTCCCAATGTTTCCTCATGTTTCCCAGAAAGTGCGATAATTTACCCAATACAAACGATATATCCCGTGCGATAACTGATACGTATCTGTATCCCAAGGGTGCGATACGTAACGCAATATTGATATTTCGAACGCTAATTGGAGCATCACCATTCAAAGTTTCTCCCACCAAATCCATTGTGGTCGCTGAACCATGGGTCCACCTGTACAGACTGGGCAGCCATGACAACCGGACATGTCCTAATGCATTTGCTTTATGTGCTATTATGTGGCAACTTGTATGGCTGTGCTGCAGCTAGTGCACCGAATGTTTCGTGGAAATTGAGAATTTCTTATTCAATCATCTTTCAAGGATCATGCTACAATAAGATTGATTTAGTCAAATGACCTACGGATCCGATCCCCAGTCCATGCTTGAGAAGTTAGTAGTCTTCAGTAATTTTCCCCTTTTCGTCAATATTCCCTTCAAGTTTCAATTGTCTTCATCGAGCTTGTATAATGTGTAGTCTTCTTCATGCTTCTATCCGCTAACCGGTTTGTGCTTGAGAAGTTAGCAGTCTTCTGTATTTTTATCTCTTGTCACTAAGCCTTTCATGTCCTGTGTCTTCATCCAGCTTGTATTATGCATGCTCTTCCACGTTCTTCTATGCATTAATCACTTTCTTCTCTTAAAATGTCAGCATGAATGTTATACCCCAGGCAAATTTGTGATATTTGATCAGGTTTTTAAACTGATTCCCATGGTTCAGTGATCTCAAGCATTGATATGATTGGGCCCACTCTACATGAAGCATGACCCCACAAATCATTTTGATGGGCTGATCCTATCCTTTGGTGGCCTGCAAGCAGATGGTGGAAGAGAAATCCAGTAAATGGTTCGCTTTTGACTGGAACAAGACCTAACATTGGATAGTTAAGAATAGGATCTTCTAGTCTGGGAGAACCTTCAGGCATGGTCCATCTGTGGTGGGTCGGAACCATGGGTCTCACTTTTACGATCGGAAAACTGAACAAGATCATTTATCTATCTTCAAATTGTGGGTCCTCATTACACCCCTTCCCTCTGCAATTGATGGAACTGTGGGGGAGATGTAGATGATTTCTTTCGACAGTTCCAAGACTTTGCTTTTAGAGTTGGGTCTTTGTCATGGTCAGAACATCAAAGTAGAGAGAGAACAACATAGAAAAGAGGAAATTCAAAGGATAAATGATGGACAGATCATCCACCCAAAAGCATAAACACTTCCTATAAAGGAGCTTTCTAAGCGGACATGCATGTGCAATAAAGCTCGTGTACATCCACACAATATAGCGGACAAATGACCCTAGAGACCTACAAAATCAACAACTAACAAGTTTGACAAGCACACACCATTAGAGTTGCCAAATTACAATCCTTACCAAAGCATCCCTTGCCCATGAATGCTTAGGAAATATAATATTATTTATTCTCAACTACTTCCTATGTGTGAACTGTTTTATCCTTCCTTTGGCTCATCCATTGACCATTAACAAGACCCTCCTACATGAGCCCACCAAACCTTGCACATGTCCCACTTCATCCATCCCATTAGTTGGTTCTACATTAAACATGCATTCTTTGCATAAATGCCAGAACTTTTGTACTCGTACAGATGAATATGAATGTTTTTATTTCCAGATATAAAGATGTTAAATGCATTCACACATACATGCCAAAATGAACATATAATTGCAAACAATTTCCTGTGTTTCAAAAAACAAACAAACAATTAGCTCAAAGCATTTGCACATATGAAAAAATATTTTTGTTTTAATGAAAAAAATTAGAACGATGACATCAAAGAATACCTTATAAATAGATCAAAGCGAAAAGGGAAAAATATAAGAAATGATCCCTGCCTGATATCTCTATTATCCTTGAGTTTTTGTTCAGTTCCTCTTTCATATTATTTCGGCAAAACAAATAAAACCCATTTTTTCCTAGGAAACATGCTACACACTTTGCAGATGGTTTCCTGCAACTAAGGGCCTGTTTGATTTTCCATTTCCACTGTAAATACCTTGTAAATGGGTAATGATTATTTCCTTACATAATTACTGCATGGTTCCCAATGCGTGATTTGATAGGCTTACTTTTTGAACACGGAAACCGAGGAGGTGCAAAATATGTGGGGTCTACTGTGATGTATGTGGATTATCCACAGTCCATCCGTTATGCCAGCTGAATTTAGGGCATGAGCCAAAAACTGAGGTAGATCCAAAGCTCAAGTGGACCACACCACAGGAAAGCATTGGGAACCTGTTTTCAAAGTGGAAATATGCGAATTTTCAAACAGAGTGAAAGTGTAATAACTGCCTATTTACCAGGTATTTACCAAGGATTTAGAAAATCAAACAAGCCCAAAGGTGCAGCCCAACTTCCTGTCCTTTAAAGGACTGAATTGTTAATCACGAGAGACCAATGTTGGCTTTCTTCATTGCCATTTAAAGGATGGGGCTGAGGTGGAATTCTTTTTGTCTATCATTGTTTCACTTTTGGGGTTGTGTAACCCAGTGTTTTCTGTAGCGTTGTAGTGTAGCGTACGCTACGTAGCGTAATTCCCTGGTAGTGTAAGCTACAGGGTATGTAGCATAAGCTATGATGCATGTAGTGTGGTAGTGTAAGCTACAGGGTATGTAGCGTAAGCTACGCTGCATGTAGCGTAGCGTGTAAGCTATAGGGTATGTAGCGTAAACTACCTGAAATATCATTTTTTTCAAGTGTTTTTTCTATGTTAGTTAAACACCTATTTTAAAATGGTGATGACTTATACCTATGACACATGGCACTACGTTAAACTAATCCAGACCATCCAAATTGTGGTCCATATCGTAGATAGAGCACTTAGATCAATCTGGACCATCCAAATTGTGGTCTATATCATGAATTTGTGATATTTCAATAAATAAAAAAGAAGTCATACTTAGAGATGTCTAAAGGCAAAGAGAGAGGGATTTTACATGGAAATAAGTAGTTGATGATATGGATTCGTAGTCAAGAACTGATAGAAATTATGCATTTTTAAAAAGTTATCATATGTTCTATTATTTTAATTAAAAATATTAGGATTGTCTAGCTTACGCTACACGCTATTGAGGGCCAAACGCCACTAATTTAGGAAAATTAACCACTTTCTCTAAAAGCTCGAACTGTTTGAGTACGACGAATTAATCCCTTTATCTCATAGCCCAGGCCCCACATCCGGTGTGAAAATACCCCTACATTAATTACCCACAGGGAGGAGTCTCGAACACGAGACCTCCTGCACTGATACCAATTTGATGTAGGACAATTAACCACTTGCTCTAAAAGCTCGAACTGTTAGAGTACGACGAATTAATCCCTTTATCTCATATCCCAGGCCCCACACCTCATGGGTTAGGACCTCGGCCGAACCCCCCTCGTGGGCTCGTGGGCTCCAAATCACACGGGCCGCCCACCTCGAGTGTGTCCCCGCATCCCACGGGCTACCCCACTCGAGCCCAGTGTGAAATGCCCCTGCATTAGCCACGCTATACGCTACACGCTATTTAAAACATTGGTGTAACCTGTGATTGAGATCATGCCCCACAATGCAACTTTTTGGTCATATGCCAGTGCTTCACAATGTTCCACCCAGTAATCAGGACTGATTCAACACTTCTATGTTTTATAATATGTTGGACTTACAAAATCCAAGGTAGGCCCCGAATTCATCATTCAATTTTCTTAATGATACAATGAGAAAGAGTTTGGCTTATTATCATTTGGACTCGCATAGGTACAATGATTTATGCCATTTTAGTCTTATTTGATTGTGGATCTTCTGTTACTCTCTATGTTTTTAGAATACATTCCACTCACGTGCCAGCATGGCACATAGGTGTGAGATCTAATCCATCCATCAGGTTGGTGACACCTACATGTTCTGCTTTCAGAGTGAGATGAGTCTTTGTCAAAGTCTGAACAACAAGTGTAGATAGAATACCATAGAAAATAGAAAATTTGAAGGATAAAAGATGGATAGATCATACACCCAAAAGCATAAACACTTCCTGCAAAGGAGCTTTGCTAAGTCCACATGCATGTGAAATAAAGCTCGTGTACATGCCACACATGTGCCAGCACATGGCACATAGGTGCAAGATCTAATCCATCCATTAGGTTTGTCCCATCTTCTACATGTTTTCCCAAAAATAAAATCTATTACCAATCAGAATGTGAGCCCCAATATTGGAAACGGGTGGGTGGATTAGAAAACCTTAGCCAAGTATTTTAGAGGTAATTTTTATTTTTTACAAAGTGTGGCCCACCTGACCGGTGGATCAGCTTGATTAGGGCATCAATATGGTTGTGCTGTTTTGACAGATGGATTGGAGCTCGGACCTGTCGCACCATGCTGGCACGTGTGGTATGTACATGAGCTTTATTACACATGCATGTGGGCATAGTAAAGCCATCCTATAAAGTGTAAATTTTAAAAAATTCTCAAGGGGATTATTTAAATTCCAATTTTTGACCGATACCCCATGATGTTTTTGTGAGAACCACTCCGACCATTAGATGTGTAATACCATGTTAGGACCAGGGCAAAAGAAAAAAAAGGCTGACCTGTGATTCAGCTAGGCCTCACCAAAGGAAACAATTAGGAGAGAGACGTCCACCCTTGATTTTTATAGAACCCATCCTGATGATTATATGATTTCCACTCCAATCATTAGATGCCACCAAAATTTAGGCTTGGGGCCCAAACATCAGGCCCATATGTGATTTAGGTGGGCCAGATGAAGGGAAACAGTTTGGAGGCTGAGGGTTGCCCTATACATTGTTTCCAATCGTGTGGTCCACCTGAACCATAGATGGGGCTGATTTTTGGACCCCGGGCCTAACATGGGGTGACACACCCGGTAATCGAGTGGATTTCACATAAACATCATGATGGGGCCCACTGAGCCACTGACTCCTTTGTTGGCATTGCCAACCCCAACTTCTGTTGAGAAATCTAATGGAAGGTACTCCAATGATAATTGCTTAAATTAAAGGGGTAGCTTATTAAAAACCCTTTTGAAAAAAAATACCAGAATGTAAATTTTATATTAAGTAGGTAGTTTCTTGTAAAATTTCCTTTAAAAAACACTCATTATTAAACCAATGTCGAGAAACAATTTCCTAATGTCAAAAGGCTTTTAACTCAACTCATTATCAAACCTATGTTCGAAGTATCAGTATTGGACTATGCATTGAATCCTTGGGATATGGAAATATCATGGGGAAAGTCAGAAATATCACATGTATTGTAGTCCAAGGGAAACATTTGGAACTTTAGGAAAATGGTGGAATTTTTCAGTGACACTTTACAAGATGTTAAAAGATGCAGGATTACACACTTAGAACTGAATAGAAAGTTAAGGAAAGAAAATAACTGAATAGAGACCTAAGTATTAAGAGCGCTATTAGTAGCTAAGTAAAAGAACAAAAATCTCCCAAGGAAGAAGATCTGATAAGGAAGCTGTTGTGTAAGTGATTAAAAGTCACTTCCGTGATTGAAAGACACAAAGAAGATGAGATGTGAAGCAGGGAAGACTGATCAAGAGAAACCAATGTCATTAAGTTCTCTAAGTGGAAACTTACAAGAGGAAAATATAGCAAACAGCTCTCAATATCGCAGATATCATGGGAAATATCGGGTAATATCAAAGGTATCATGATATATCGGCATGTAAAGACAATATTATCATTATACAATTTTATTTATTTATTTATTGTATTCCAGGATGGAATCATATCTCCAACAATTGTTACTGAAAATATGGTCTGATATTGTCTATTCATAGAACACTAGACTTTCTAGAACCCTTTACAACTCAAGAATAGACTTCAAACCTGAAGGAAAGTAGACTATACTAAAGATCTAAATACTGGACTTTCTAGAACCCCATACAACTCAAGAATAGACTTCAAACCTAAGGGAAGTAGATTATGCTAAAGATCTTTTAGATCTTTCCAAAAAATAATTACGTAAAAGATTCTAAAAACTAATTATTCCTAACTTAAAAGAAACCCTCTTTGCTTCTTCTTCCCGTTAGCCCCTATTACATAAGCATTAGATAAGGGCCTGAAAAACTAGCAACACAAGCTTCTTCTTCTTCTTTTGAAATATCTTTGAAAAGCCATGAAACTGAAAACAATAGTAAAGAAAGTCTCAAGTATTAATTAATTCTAACCAAATTAAACTACTAATTAAGTTAACATATATAAAACAACTCTGATTAACAACACCTTTAGAAGCTTTGAGAACTCCAGAACCATCTTGAAGTCTCAAAGATTAGAAACCCAAAATCAGTCTCTTATATGTGCACCACATATGTTAGGACCCTAGAGCCACGTGATCACCCTACCTTTCAAATTCTCTATTATGTGATACTCTATCATATTTTGGTTATGATTTGCTCTGTTAGCATCAGAATTGCATAATCTTGGGCTCGTTGTAGAGCTAATTTTATAAGCTTTCAAACGGGTCCACGTTCATGTCATTCCAACATCACTTGACCCGAGTTATTATTTTAGGCATCACCACAATTAGCTAGAAATCTATCAATTCTATGTTCTCCTTCCTCTTGGGCCTATACCTTTATGGATGTGGCATTGGTTCCACTTTCTCCTGTAGTCTTGCATGTCATTAATTTTTTTGACACTGTTTTAAAATTTGATGATTAGCAAAGTTATTAAATTATTTACTTGTATGAAACAGGACCATCATGGCACTATGGAAGGCAAGAGCTTTGAGTCCTGAGCAGAAGGTTCAAATAGTGGAAGAAGAATCCGATGCCAAGTTCCTCCAAACTGAAGAGAGTGGATCTTTCTTGGGCATAGAAGATGCTAGCATGTCCGAGGTTTATTCCTCTGTGCTTCCTATTCCTGTGAGCTCTCTCTCTCTCTCTCTCAAAAAAAAAAAAAAAAAAAAAAATGTTCACATTCTCTGTCTGGCCGGCAGCTGGTCATAAAACTTTTGCCAATCTGCCACTTAAATGCCAACGCCAAATTGTTGGGAGAATGGCTAAGATGGTAATGATAAATAGAGAATGAAGAGGATATAAAAACCTCTCTGCAACGCTCAATGTGAGCATTGGATGTGTGAGATTTGGACAGTATTTTGGATTGCGGCCCCCACCAAAAAAAAAGGGTTGATGTGCTCATAATCAAGATGTTCCAAAATGGTTTACATAATGTAAACGGTGGGCCTTAAATGGCTGTTACGGAAAAAAAAGAAGACCAATTACAGGGCCAAAACACCGTTACTGTTATGGAATACCATGCTCATCATTTAGGGCCCACATGTATGTTGAATGCAGACAGTCGGTTATTTTATGTTAGCCATCTTTCCATCATACCCACCTGATGAGCTGACTGGCCTATTTTTTTGGCCAAAAGATATGTTCTTGCTGGCAAACTCATGAATGGGCCAAATATCTCATGTATACCAGAAAGATGATTCTAAAAAAAAAAAAAAAAAAAAAAAAAGCAAAACGGACAGGAAATGTTCGTGTTTAATTCAGTCTTAATCATTAAAAACACGGAAAGAAAACAGAAAAGCCAAAAATTCTAAGAATGAATAGTTCGGTTTTAATATGGTTTGAACTACAGGAAAAAAAAAGAAGAAAAGAAAGAAAAGAAAAACAAAGTGAAAAAATGGCTATGTATGTGCATGTGTCTCTATATTATGTATAAATGAGGTTAAAAGTAGAATAAATAGAATTTCTATGTTTATGACAATAATATACATATAGTTAGGAGCAGCAGCAATAGGTAATGATGGTTTGGGCCTGTCCAATGGAGACAGAGCTGTGCCAGTTAGGAATTAGGAGAGGATTGGCACAAGTTGAAGGCTCTAAAAGTGCAAAGGAAAGGCCTAAAAGCATGTGGGTGTAGGTAGAAAAGACTGTTGACCTATGGCCTTTGATAGAGTGGAATGGTGGTAAAGGATTCATGTAGCTGACCCAATTAGTTGGGATGATGCTTAGATGATGATGAATATACATATACTTGAATGGTGTTCTTTGCCTCTCTCAAATCCTTCATTTTTTGTAAAGGTAAAATCCTATCCTTCCAGTGGGTGGTGATTGCCAATCTCTATTTTTGGAATTGCCCCCAAAAGATTTTCTTTTTGAATAAAATGTGTATTATTGAAAACAATAAAAAAAAAAAAAACGTGTTTAATTCAGTTTGCCCAAGAGAAGAAATTTTTTTTTTTTTTTTCATACAGTTTAAACTTTTAATTAATATACGAGTTTTTTTCTTTTCAAACATATGGAGTTTGGGTCAATTATGATCTCTCTCCACCCCCCCCCCCCCTATCTATCTATCTATTTATTTATTTATTGTGCATCTCAGGCCAACTCATTAATAGAACTGTTCAATGGAGGTTACTTGGACCGTAAAGTAATGGAGAAAGTCGGTTGTCTTGATTACTCTTCCACTCCATGGGAATTCGTTAAGAATGATGTGTACCAAAGACAGCTCTGTTACAAGTTCGACAAGCATGTCTCTCGTTACGGAGGGCAAGTGACAAGCACACAGCAAAAATCCCCCATTCCCGACAGAAATGGATGGGTTGTCGAAGAGGTCATGACCCTCCAAGGGGTCCCGCTAGGCGATAATTTCAGTGTATGTATTTGCTTCATCTGGTCATTTATTCCATGAATTATCATGGCTAGGAATTGTAGGCCACTGATTGATCTTCCAATATAGAGATTTTTTTGGTGCATCTCACATTCATGGTTGGACCCTGTCGATCACTGATCCACTTCAAGGGCTGCCCTTTTTATGGATCGGAATGCATGGGTTTCGTGTGTGATCATTGCTTTTGTCTGGTTTGCAGCTTCATATAAGATACCAGGTTGAGGGTCTCCCATCTAGATCGAAGGCATGCAATGTCCAAGTATTCATGGGAATCGCGTGGCTGAAAAGCACCAAGCATCAAAAAAGGATTACTAAGAATGTGATATCAAATCTGGCCGATCGCCTGAAAGAGATGTTCAGCCTAGTTGAGAAGGAATTCACACCGGGAAAATAGAAAAGATCCATTGCAGTTGACCGCGTGGGTAGTTTTTATTTTTTGTTAATTTATATCACCAAGCCAATGTCGCTAAGGCCGTTCCCTTCCCCCAGCTGGAAAATACTAAGCACGAGAATCATCTGCTGTATTTCCTAGAGGCACTGGAGTTGTAGGGCCCATCGCATCTCAGGGGATACAGACCAAGGTGCAACAGTTTGTGAATTCTAGCTTGGGTTCAGAAAGTGCGCTGTTTCAGGAAGTGATTTGCATGAAGAAAACGACTCAATTTGTCTACTTGCAGAGCGGAGACATTGTGTGAAATGATTAAAGCTGAATTCTGAAATTTTGGTTGTTCAGAGGTCGAAAGAAACGGATTCATTTGCATAAGAAATTGGGATCTAGGACTTCATTTACAATTCTCAACACACTCATTTTTAAGCTTCTAGAGTGATGTTCTTTCTGATTCCAGACTAGTTCTTTTCTCCGTTGAGAGAGGAATTTGAAATGGTAGCCAAACAGAAGATTGTTGTGTGTCTGAGCTTAATTCCATAATTTCCTTGTATCCCATTCCGACAATGTCCGTACAGCTGAGAGAAGACAGGCAGGGGTGGCAGGGCATTGATGTGTTGATGGTTATGTAGACTTTTGAACCCAAGACCATGGCATTGGTATGAACAGCTGACTTAACAAAAGATTCACTGCGATGGCATGATTTTCGCTCTCAAATTGATAGAGGAATTTCTTTGGTCGTCTCAATGGAGCATTGTTCTTCATTTGTAATTTATGTAAATTTTGGAATTACATTGCTTCAAATCTCAATCGAGAAACAGGTTCAGTTTCTGCTGAATCATAACTGTAACATCACAATGTATTGAAATTAATGTAAATTTTTTCTTTGTCAATTGATAAGTAAGCCTTTTCCTTTTGCTGGTGAGCTAGTATTTGGTGAATCAAGTTAAGCTTATTGTGTCCTAGAAATTAGGGGATTGTTTGGATGTATGCAAATCAATGGAATGTGGGATAGATAGTCATCTCAACCGCATTTTGTAGGTGTGGGAGTGTTTGGCAAAACCATCTTAGAAAAGAAGCTTTTGACAATAAGAAAGAAGGTTGGAGACTGGGATAAGATCAACCTGGCCCTCTTTGGTCCTTATTTGAGTCATGATTGAGCTAAGTCATCCTTATTTTTAATACTGACTTGTGGTGCCGAATCAGATCAGAGAATCATGCCCATTGAGGACGTAGATTGGATACTGCCCTTGGATGTAGCAACATTGGTACAAGCATGACATGGCATAATCAGCGTGGCTTATTTATTCTCGTAGAAAGATGTGTAGATAGCGACCATGGAAAGAGGGACAAGAATTAACTGTGACCCTGCCACCACAGATGTTAACGGTGACATGATGTGGTGGGATCTGAGTGGAACATGTGTTACTGTCAGGATGGGCCTGGTTGGGTACATATTCAACCTAACCATACTGACCCTGCCCATCGCAACCTGGCTACTGGTCGATGCTGTGGGCTCCACCATGTTGTATGTATTTTATTCATGTTGTCCATTCATTTTTCCAGCTCATTTTAGTGCATGAGCCCAAAAATGAGGCAGATCCAAATCTCAGGTATACCACACCTTGGGAAGATTGGTGATTGAATGCCCACCATTAAAAACTTTCCAGGGTCCACTGTAATGTTTATTTGCTATACAACATTGACACAACACAGATACATGGATGAAGGGAAAACCCTAACATCATCTTGATACAAATTTTATGGCTCTCAGGAAGTTCATAATGGTGGGCATTCAATCACTACTGTTTCTTATAGTGTGGACCACCTGATACTTGGATCTGCCTAACTTTTAGGTTCATGCGGTAAAATGAGCCGGAAAAATGGATAAACCACACAGATAAAACACTGACATCATGGTGGGGCCATGGTGCTTTTCCAGCAGCCATTCAGACGGATTAGGTGTTACATGGGTAATACATTAGTGGTTGTTACCCTGACCGTGGGTCCACCTTGATGAATGTATTATATATCCACGCATTCATTCGTTCTTCTGGATCAAATATGACGTGGTCCCGAAACTTAATCAGATCCAAATCTCAAGTGAGCCACACTACATGAAACAATGTTGATTGAATGTCACCATTAAAAATTCCCTAGGGCCCAACGTAATTTTTATTTGCCATCCAACCTGTTTATAAGGTCAAAGGGACCTGATTGAAGGGAAAATACATAAGATCAGCTTCATCCGAAACTTTTATGGCCTACAATAAGGTTTTAATGGTCAATCACCACAGTTTTCAGTGGTGTGGTCCACCTGAGATTTGGATCTGAGTAACACACACCAGCAATCTTATCAGGTAAGACCTAATCTGCTCCGACATCCCACAAGGTCACCAAACATACTGTGGTAGCAGGGTGAACACCCAATCTGAGTCCTGGAAATACATTCATATGTGATCCACCTTAATCAATGCTCTCTAAAATAGAGTCTAGTGTATTATTATTGGATGCATTGGGCCTCAACCTTTCCACTTTGGTTCATCTTTCAATGGTTTGATACATGTGCTTCAGCTATTGTGCAAAAAGATAAAAATTCTGATAATATATTAGAGAAATATATTGATACTCTTGTAGAGTTCGAGGGTGCCATTGACAATATGCAGGTTACTCGAAAATTGCGTAATACAAACTAAACTGTTTAAATTATAGTTTTTCAATTAGATGGACCACCTACAAAAATCTAAGCTTAGATAGATGGACGCTATCCAGTTTGACTCCATGAGTCACCCAGACGATTCCCCAATGACTCGGTCATGTCATGTATTGACTAGAGATCAGATAACAACTTGAACAACCGTGGTGCCAATAATATAAGGCTCAAGTAGTGGAAATTGAATAATTAAAACTCTTTTTAGAAAATTAACAAAACTAATTAAATGAAAGCAACAACTATGAAATACAAAACTATTAATATATAGATTTTTTTTTTTCTTTTCAGAAAGGTGGGAGCACACCACCTGTAACTTTGTTGATTTGACAAAAATGTGTACAAACATGCAGGTGGGCTCCACATAAAGGGGACATGCCTCACCTATTATATAGCCATAAACATATACTTGAATACATCATATACAAAAATATAAATATCATCCTTCTTGTCTTATGCTTCTATTCCCTTGAGTTCTTTTGATCCTCCTAGCTCCAATCTTCTCAGTATCGATGCATTAGAATAAATGCCTCACATGGAAAAATCAACATAAGCACTTTATCAATAAATATAGTGAATTCTCTCGTTCCATTTGTCCAAAGTGCTAGAGTCCAAAAAAGGATTCCCATTCCCACTCCATATCCAACTCCAAAGCCAATCCACATGGATCTCCAGTCATATTTGCTTTCTGATTGTGCCACTGGTGGTGATGCATGTGCCTCAATGTGTTCACATTTCTTTGACAGTGGAATGCCACATAATCCCGAGTTCCCAAGAAAAGATTTATTCGTGAATGTATTGAATTGCTGACCTTGTGGTATGCTTCCAGTGAGGAGATTTTGCGAAAGATCCAACACGGCAAGGAAGTTTAGCTTTGTCAGCTGCCAAGGGATCTCTCCTGATACATTATTATGTGACAGATCTAATGACTCAAGAGCTTTAATGTTTCCGAATGATACTGGAATTCGGCCTGTGAAATGGTTATAGGACATATTAAGCACAACCAATGACTTTAAATTCCCAACCGATTCTGGAATGTCCCCATGAAATTGGTTATTTGAGAGATCCACTACCGTAAAGGCAGTAAGGATCTTTACCAGCTCCATTTCTAGCCCTTTACTCACTATGGTCACTTTATCTTGATAGTATCCATTGTCAAATATTTTGCTAAGAAATTGAGATTGAGATTTGGTCTCCATCATTGCTTTCCAGCTCCTAAACATATTTGATGACAACTTACCTGTGAAGCTATTGTTAGAGAGATCAAAGATTTGTAATAGTGGAAGTGTATGATCTGCTTGGGGGTGCCCAATGGTGCCATGAAATTTGTTGGATCCTAAGATGAGAATGTGCAACTGGGAGAGATTTTCTATCCAGAAAGGGAAGGTGTCATGTATTTGATTGTTTCCAAGGTTTAACACCTCTAGCTTCTTGCACCTGGCCAAAGAACTTGGTACCTGTCCTTCCAATTGATTTCCATTGAGATCAAGTGTCTCTAGAGTGCACTCCTCTTTAAATGTTTGAAGCAACGGGCCATGAAATGCATTTCCTCCAAGATTCAACACAACGAGGGCATCAGTGATTTGACCCAAACATGGTGGAATAGAATTATTGAAGCGGTTGTGAGACAGATCAAGGACTTGTAAGGAAGTGCAATTGCAAATAAATGAGGAAACTTCTCCACTAAAACGATTGCTTGAAAGTGAAAAGAAAATGGAAGATGGAGGAGGGATTGGAATTGAGCCTTTTAGCTTGTTAAAGCTTAGGTCAAGATATTGCAACGAGCTTAAAGAAAGATAGGAAAATGATTGCTCTAATCCCTTAAAAGCATTGTGAGAAAGATTCAAGTAAAATAAAGTACTGTTTCCCAACTTCCATAGCCACTTTGGTATTTCCCCATTGATGTTGTTTTTGGAAAGGTCTATGGAACGCATAGATTCTTGGTTTCTCAAGATATTTGGAAATTTAGAAATGTTACAAGATCTCAAGGACAAATATTGAATATGGGGGAAGGACATGGAGGTTGAATTGCTTCTGCCATCATGGACTGAAAAGTTGTTATCTGAAAGATCCAGGAGCCGGAGGTTCTTAAGGTTTTGGAATAAGCCAAGGTCCACATCACCACTGAAATTGTTTGATGAAAGAAAGAGGTATTGAAGCTTTGTGAGTTCAAAGATGGACATCGGAATAGACCCCTCCAACATGTTGTTATCCAATTTGATTAACTTTAGCAGAGAAGAGGATGGGTTGTGGAACTCACCAAGTTGACCACTAAATTGGTTATCTTGAAGATACAGCTCTTGTAATGATGGGAGTGAAAACAATGATGATGGAATGGTCCCATTGAGTGAATTGTTGGACAAATCAATGATATGTAGCACTGAAGAGGATGTGTATTGGAACTGGCCAAGTTGACCACTCAATTGATTATATAGAAGATACAACACTTGTAATGATGGGAGTGAAAACAATGATGATGGGATGGTCCCACTAAGTAAATTGTCGTAAACGCTGAGCCATTGAAGATTTTGAAACTTGTTGCCATAGGAAGAAGGGATTGGACCACTGAACCCATTGTTTGAAAGATCCAAATGCATGAGTTTGTCCAGCTTCACAAGCCATGATGGCAATGGTCCGCCGAAACCATTGTATGAAAGATCCAAATACACAAGTTTCTCGAGCTTCACAAGCCATGGTGGCAATGGTCCGCTGAAACCATTGTCTGAAAGATCCAAATGCATGAGTTTCTCGAGCTTCACAAGCCATGATGGAAATTGGCCAGCTAGTTTGCAATGGCTAAGCTGGATCATTGTCAGCAGTTTGGAATTAGTGAATGAATCCCGTAGGTTGCTACAAAATCCGGTGTCGGATAGGGACAACTCCCGGAGAGTATTGTTTGGAGGGATTTCACCTATCAGAAGTGGATTGTATCCTACATCCAGGGTTTGTAGGTTCGGCAGCCTGAAAATACTCTCTGGAATTTTTCCATTCAATTCACAATCACTGAGAACTAGTGACGTTAAAGAAGACAAGTTCCCTATGAAGTTAGGTACCACTGAAGAGAGATTGTTTCCAGTGAGGTCAAGTTCAGATAGGAAATGGAGGTTGGAAAGGGAAGAATGGATGGGGCCTGAAAGACCACATTCTCTCAAGCTCAACTTGCGGAGAAGAGGGAGTGCCGAGGATAAGGCCAAGCCCCACTCACTACCCTGAACTGAGATGTTTGCCCAACTGAGATGGAGTTCTCTCAGACTCGAGAGATTTTGGACGAATGCTCCAATGTTTGGGTTTTTGAGTTTCAGATTCTCAAAGTATGAATCAATATCATATCCATTGTAAGATAGATCGAGTGACACCAAAGTGGTCAAGCGGGAGATTTCCAGCGGGATTTGGCCATAAAATTGCAACCAAGAGAGGTTGAGATGGGTCAAACTGGTGAGCTGCTCAAACCCAGATGGGATTGGAGAGGGATCAAAGTCATTGTAAGCGAGGTTGAGCCTCTGCAGGCTCTGAAGACGAAAGAGGCTTACAAAATCAATCCGACCGAAGATATGGAGCTCGCTGAGGTCGAGACTGGTCACGAGACCAGTGGCACCATCGCAGGTGATGCCTTCCCAAGAGCAGCAATCCCTATTATCAGGATTCCACGAGGAGAGTGTAGTGGTGTTGTAGAAGTAAAAGCCCTGTTTCAAGTGGAGCAAAGCAGAGAAATGGTCTTCAATGCATTGGTGTTGGATTGACAAGGCATTACTGTTATTGGCACTGGAAAAGACAAAAGAGAAAGGGAAAAGGAGGGAAGACAATAAGAGAAAGCTAAATAAGGAAGGGAGAATGGAGAAGAAGATTCGAAATGGAAAGGATTTATTAGTAAGAGAGGAGAGGCGGAGGAGATCCATTTGATTTGGTTTTTGGGGGATTTGTGACGGTGTAGGAAGAGAATAGGTGGGGAGGCATTATATAGGCGATAGGGAGTGGGCTTTCCACTTTGGTGCCCAGTAAAAAGAGGCATATTTGCAAGAGATGAGGACCACTCATCACGCAGTCAGTACAGTTGCTAAAGTCTTTCCACTCCCTTATTATTATTATTATTTTTTATGTTTTGATTTTTATTTATTTATTTAATTTCATTTTTGTCTTCCATGTATTGGGGTCATCCAATCTTTGAACCAGATAACTGGTCTAGATCAATCCACAGGTCGAATTGTCCAATCCGTCCATGGTGGGGCCAGCACTGTTTACTAATGTTTTGGCCTTTTAGTTTATATTCCATATTTTGTCAATTTGTACAGTCTTGATAGGATCCCAACCATTGATCTAACGTTGGACATCTCCGATAATCTGTCCTCAAAGACAACGACTATAAAAGAACAAATTTCAATTTTTAACAATTGTAACTTCTCTGAGCCCCACACTGATTTATATTTTAGATCCACACCGTCCATTAGCTTTTACAGATCATTTTAGAGCATTAGGTCAAAAATGAGGCACATCCAAAGCTCAAGTGGACCACACCACAGAAGCAGCGGGAATTGAATGACTGTTATTGAAATCTTCTTAGAGTCCAGTGTAAGGTTTATTAGCCATCTAACCTCTTCATAAGGTCACAAAGACCTGGATGAAGATGATGGGAAAACACAAATATCAGCTTCTTGATCAAAGTCTTATGTGGCCCCAAAAAGTTTCCTATGGTTGGCTTCTAATTCGTACAGCTTCTGTAGTGTGGCCCACCTAGTCCTTGGATCTGCCTCGTTTTTTGTTTTATTCAATAAAATTGTATGAAAAAATATATGGACAGTGTGGATCTGATATATACCTCATGATGAGGCCCACAAAAGTTTCACTTGTCCACACTTCCGGTTTCTTCTCTATACCTGGAATGTGCTGCACCACCAAGCGTGGATTAGGTGTGATCTGGGACTCACTGCGAAGGTGCGGCTCTATTATGGTTGCCCACCTTTATGTGTGTATTCTGTATCTACTCCATCCATCCGCTTTTTCATATCATGTTAGAGAATTACTTTAAAAAATGAAGCAGATACAATTATCAGGTGGACCATACCATAGGAAATTATTCAACAGATTAGATAGCAAATAAAAACTAAGAAAACATTAACGTGGGCCCTAAGAACTTTCAAATAGTGGTGTGTTCAATCATTAATGTTTCTTGGAGCATGGTCCACCTGATAATTGGATCATCTTAAGTTTTGGAATAATTCTCGAACCCCCTGGATTTGCAACCCCCAGGATTGGAAACCCCTGGATTGGCAATCCTCTCGGTGTGTTTGGTACCCTTGAGTGTGAATCAACTTTAATTCAAAAATACCTATACATGGTATAATCACGGGGGTTTGAATTTAATTACTAAATCAACTTTAATATCCTCAATTAGTGAGATATATAATTTTTGACACTATGGTTGTGATAAGCCCGCTAAAATATATGTTTTGCCTAAAAGTGATGAAATTCCAAGTCTCAGATAGACCGCAAGCACAAGATTATGTTTGAGTGACTAACCAACGATTTTTAATCGTTGATTGATATGGACAATGTTTGGACGGTGCTGGACAATATTTGGACGGTGTTGATCTACATGAACAATGTTTGGACGGTGCTGATCATCGTTAGTGGGCCATGTGCCCAGTAGAATGATAGTGTACAATGACATACATTTATACATGCAACTATTCAAATGATTTTAGGTGTAATCCAAGCTCTCACCTTGGATTACAAACCCCTCAAAGAGGGGATTGGAAACCCCCTGGA
Source organism: Magnolia sinica (assembly GCF_029962835.1). Taxonomy (NCBI): domain Eukaryota; kingdom Viridiplantae; phylum Streptophyta; class Magnoliopsida; order Magnoliales; family Magnoliaceae; genus Magnolia; species Magnolia sinica. The sequence goes on from NC_080581.1 coordinate 82,894,938, forward strand.
TTGGCAATCCCCAGTTGCTTTATGCTGCCAAACAACCATGGGGATTTAATGTTTCTTGGAGCATGGTCCACCTGATAATTGGATCATCTTAAGTTTTGGAATAATTCTCTAAAATGATCTTAAAAAACAGATGGGTGGAGTGTATACAAAATACACACAACAAGGCGGGCCCCATGGTATGGGCTGCACCATCTTGGGTGAGGTCGGGTCTATCAAGAACAAAAATTTAAACTTTCTAATTTTGCGACAACTGCGTTAGTGAGCATTTACTAGACCCATAAAGTGAAAAATATCCTATCGTCTTATTTCAATAAACAAGTGTTTATGAATCAAATGTTAGAATTATTCAACTAATTCACTTTTTTGATATTGGGACTTGGTACAGATGGCTACCACAATTTAGTCAATTAAATGAGTTAATATAGTCCACATGTATAGTTTATGATGTTGAACGTGTCAGATATACATTCCTAGCATGGTTGGACCAAAAGAAAGTGGACCGTAAATTGATCACAACTTTTGATCCGGGTATCGTTATTGGACGTACAACCTATCAATCTTTACCGAAATTGACTATTTGAGGTGAACCGACTCACAAAGTGGGTTGCATCTATCTGTTTTTTTCCTCTCCCTTTTTGCTATTTTATTTTTCATTTTTGTCTTCCCCATTTTCTAAGAAACGATCTTTGCGGTCCACCGTGAATTGATTTAGGCTACATAAACCATTCGGCGATGCCACACATCAATATAAGTGGGTTTGCAACCCAAAAGTTTGTGAGCCCCATCGTGATGTCTATTAGACATTTACTCTGTTCATCAGTTTCACCGGATCATATTAGCTCATGATCATAAAAATTAGTAAAATCAGATCTCAAGTGGGCTGCACGACTGGAAACATCCACCATTGGTATCTTCCTATAGCGCATGGTTATGCGTATTTGCATTCCTACCGGTTTATAAGGTAACCCCACTGGGATGAAAGAAAACACAAATGTCAGCATAATAAAAGACTTCCGTCGGTGCAAAGGAAGTTTCAATGGCAGGCACTCAATCTCCCCTATTTATTATGGTGCAGCCTACTTGAGTTTCAAATCTGTTTGATTTTAGAGCTCATGTGCTAATTTAATCAGGCCCAAAGGCAAATTTTTTTTAAAGGAACTTTTCATTGCATAGAATTGTAGCTATACACTGATTGGACCAACATTCGGGCACCCCTACCATAAAAATGTTAGAAACTTAAGAGATTCTTGTACACAACGGAGGATAGAAGAAAGCGATAACGAAACGATCAGATCTATCAGGTTCAAGGCTCGACTTGAATAGTCAATTTCTCAAGACAGATTTGCTGCCCTTTTTCTGGAAATTCCAACAAGTGCAAACGAAGGAAATCTGTAAATTGTCTTCAGGATATAATGAACTCTCAATTTGATTTTCAACACGAAAATTTGAACATTTAAGTGCTGAACAGATCTCTAGTTTTAACACCGATACGCTTTAAGACGTTTAAAAAAAAACTCAGCAAGAGATTAGATCGAGAGTAATTGTATAAAAGATGATATTCATAAGGTTTATCCATTTTTTCGTGATTATTTTAGAATATTTGGAAAAAAATGAATAATATCTAAAGCTCCAATGGACTACACCAAAAATAGCAGTGAGGATAATGATTTTCACCGTTAACAAACCAACTCGATCCGACTTGGTTCCCACCGAGTCGGGCTCGGTTCGGGTCAAGCAAACAATGTATCGGATCGGTTCGACTCAAATGTCCTAAACTCAGTCCCGGATGGATCGGGTTTGGATTAGCCCACGTATATTTCGGGCCGAATCGAGTTGGACCAAATTTGACTCGACTCGGTCCGATGCCCAGCTCTTTATGTCCTACCCCGACCAGTTTCTAGTCGGGAAAAGATAGGAGCTTTACGTGGCCCCCGGTGACATATGGGTTTTATCCACACCGTTCATTCATTTTCCGTATCATTCTAGAATTGAAAATAAAAAATGAGACAAATCCAAGGCATAGGTGGACCCCACAACGGGGATTAAATTCATATAGTTGAAAACTTCTTAGGACATCAGGACCACGGAAGTTTTAGATCGAGCTGATATTTGTTTTTTCTCTCCAAACAGCCCTAAGAAACTTAAAGGTAGTCTAGTGGGATCCAGGCAGCGTGCTAGCTTGGCTACGTGGCTGCATTGATGGGCGTTAGAGGGCAAGATGGACCTGATTCGGCGGATCCGACCTGATTCGACCCGATCTGACCTAAATCGAACAGAATCGATGGCCTGAATCAGTCAGGTTTGGGTAAGACCGGGCAGATCCGAACGATAATCGAATCGGATTCGGGTAAATAACAAATCCAACCGAACCAAACCGAAGTCCAATCCGTTTGGATTCGATCCGATTCGATCCGGACCGGACTAGGTGTAGTAAGTAGTAAATTACAAGTTTTCCCCCTCCCATATATATATAGGGAAAAGGTACTATGCGCTCGACCTCACGATTAGCTCCCGTGAGGTTGAGCTGTGTGGGCTCCATCGTGATGCGCGTCGACCATCAACACCGTGCATTTGATGGGTACCCTCTAAATTATGGGATATCCCAAAAATCAGCTGTATGCGGAACTCAGGTCGGCCATACCATCTAAAATCAAGTGAAACACCGTTAAAACATATAAAAGCACTTGGTGGGGCCCACCTGAGTTTCGAATGCTTCTAAAACTTGGTCTGAACGCTCATGCAAGTGGGACACACATAATGGATGGGCTGGATTTGCAAACCACATCTCAGTGGGCCCAGAAAACTGATTGTGAATGTTTTAATGGTGCACGGCCCCTCCCCACTTCTATATGTGGTGTGGCCCACACAAGTCACAGATTGACTTGATTTTTGAGACCTAGGCCCACGATGGAATGGTGCATCTGACTGATGGGGTAGATGTTCAAAACGCATAACAGTGGGGCCCACACAGCTCAACCTCATGGGACGGACTCGTGAGGTCGAGCACATAATACCTTTTCCCATATATATATATATATAAGCCTAGGATGCAGATTGCGTACTACCCCCGCCAGTCCCTAGCTCCGAACGGGCAGTTCTGTGCGTGGGCCCACCGTGATGTATCTGTACATCCAAACCGTCAATCCCCTTTCTCAAATTATTTTAAGGTATGGACACAAAAATGAGGCATATCCAACGCTCAAGTGGACCATACCAAATAATAATCATAAACTTGGTTGCATTAAAATGTACAAAGCATTAAATGTCAGTTGCATTAAATGCAAGAGTTATATGTAGTGTGGTCCATTTGATTGCTGGATCTGCCTTATTTTTATTTTGATGCCTTAAATTAATACAAGAAAAGGGATAGACGGTTTGGATGTACAGATACATCATGGTGGGCCCGCCCACAGAACTGCTCGTTCAGAGCTAGGGACAGGCGAGGGTAGTACGCAATCCACGTCCATAAGCTTATAGCTGTAGGCACATGTCGTGTGAAGATGAGCACTGATGCTCTCCAAGTTGTACGAACGGTTCAAAGGAGATCAAAGTCATATGGGCACCAAAGTGATGTATTTATTATATCTACACCATTCATATAGTTTTAGATATCATTATAGAGTATTATCCAAAAAATAAATCATATCCAAAGATCATCTGGACCACACCACAAATAGCTACTGAGAATAATTTTTCAAGTGTGGTCCACTTGATAGTCAGATCTATCTTATTTTTCATCTCAAGCCTTAAAATGAGCTCGCCAAATGGATGAACAGTTTGGATATAACAAATATCCCATGATATAATTTATAACCTGAACCTACAGAACTTGCTAATGTGAAAGCTTGCACAACACTTTATAGCTGCTGTGACGTTCACAGCTGTAACGCCTAGAGCTCCGAGTTGTACGAACGGCTCAAATGATATCAACGTTATATGGGCCCCACAATGATGTATTTTTTATATCCATACCGTTTATCCATTTTTCGTGATCATTTTAGATCGTTTGGAAAAAAAATGAATCATATCTAAAGCTCAAATGGACCATATCGAAAATAATAACGAGGATAATGATTTATATCGTTAAAAAAGTTGATCCGAATCGCACCCAACCCGGGAAACAGAGTCGGACTCAGTTCGGGTCAGGCCAACTGTGTGTCGGATCGGATCGAGTCGCTCGTCCCGGGATCGAGTTCGAGTCAATCCAGCTAGATTTCGAACCGAATCGGGTTAGACCCAATCCGATCCGACTCGGTCCGATGCCCACCTCTAGGTGTAGTCCACCTAAGGTTGGATCTGCCTTAGTTTTGGGCTTATATCCTTATCCTGCGCGTTCTCAGCTGGAGATGGGCGGGGGTAGTATGCAATCCTCGTTCCATAATGTAATGGATGGATGTAAAAAAACAAATACCAGGAATTCCGTGCCTCAAGAAGTTTTAAGGGTAGGCATTCACTCCCAGTGATTTTTATGGTGTGGTCCACCTGAGGTTTGAATCTGCCTCTCTTTTTATCTCAGGCACTAAAATGATCTTGCAAAATGTATAAACGGTTTTGATATGACACATATATGACGGTGGGCCTATATATATAACTTGGTGAGGTCAACAACACACGACAGCGTCATACGCAACCCTGACGTCCGACTTCCGTAGATCCATGGATTTATCAAGGTCACGCGGTGGATTCCTAACTTTAAAACTAATGTGATATACGTGCATTACATCCACACGGGTCATCCTTCTTGATGACTCATTTAGGGCATGGTCCTGTAAATGAAGTATATTCAAATCCTATGCCGATTATACCATAAGAAACAGTCCTTATTGAATCCCCGCCATTAAAAACTTCACAGGGACCACCGGATGTTTATCTTCCATCCAACCTCTTGATAAGACTATATCTAAAAGAAGAGACCACACAAATATATATATATATATATATATATATATATATATATATATATATATATATATATATATATATATATATATATATGGGAAAAGGTACTATACGCTGGCCGTCGGATGGAGGCATTTTGCATCCAATCGGCTGACGCTTTAATGCAGTTGAAGGAGAGAAACTGGTTATACCGGTTTCATTGTGGCCGGTTTTATATATTATTTAACAAAAATTAACAAAAAAAAAAAAAAAAGAGCTGACCTTTGTTTGAACTTGATTCGGTTCGGGTCAGCCCTGTTCAAATATTTGGACCAAATAAAACCAAGCTCAAGCTGCGTATAATTTAAAATAAATCATGATCAAACAACAGGAACAGACCCCAAGCTCAGATCGTGTGAAGTTCTAACGGAAGTGTTAGGTAAATAAGTTAAACCAAACTTGAGTCAAACTCCTTTTGACTCAAGTAGTGTACAGCTCTACCTAAAATGAATGTTTCCGTGACCTTGAGGCCCACCTTCGTGCATGTCTTCTGCATCCCCGCTGTCCATCCATTTTCCAACTCATTTTAAGGTATAGTCCCCGAGCATATCCAAATCTCAGTCGACCGTACCCACAGAAAGTAGTGATCATTGACCATTAAAATTTTCTTGTGGGCCACAAAAATTTTAAACAATGCTGATATTTGTTCTTTACCTTTATCCAGGTTTGTGTGACCTTATCAACAGATTCGATGGATGGGTACACTCAATAACCACTATTTCGTGTGGTGCGGTCCACTTAAGATTTGGATCCACTTCATTTTTGGAATTATGATGAGCTGAAAAACTAATGGACGACTTGCATATACCACGCATACATCAAGGTGCGCCTCACGGTCAGGGAAGCACCAACTCCACTACCATGACAGCTGGTGGAATATAATTACAAAGAAGAAATGGGTGCTGCCCACTACCATGACAGGTGGTGGAATATAATTACAAAGAAACGGGGGCTGCCTATGGGACCAGGCTTGCCACGGGAGGCAGTTTGGGTGGTCAACGTTTACTTGACCGACTCAGGTGAGCCACACATTATGGGAAACACACTCGTTTGGTTCTTTGATAATAGGTTGGTGAGCATTTACTGAATCAATACAAGGAACTATTCAGCCAATTTGATTTTGGTACAGTGACTTAGTAAGGATAGGTCCCTACTCATGGCTTAGTGGTAGCCAGTGTGCGAATTCAACACTGAGGTCATGGGTTAAAGTGCTCATGTGGCGTGTGGGGGTGAGTTTGCCAAAACCAAAAAAAATAAAAATAAAATTAAAATTAAAACAAAAAAACAAAAAACAAAGAAGGATGAATGCTACAAATTAGTTTGTTAAATCTGAATTAATGTAGTCCGCATGTACAATTTACAAATGCATTTGTATCAAGCATGATATTCTGCAAGAATATCAAATACATGGAAACTTAAAACTAAGAAATTAATGATTCATTAGCCTGAGTGTATGGTACTAGTAAAAGAATGGCTGCAGGAATATTTTTATGCTCACAGTAATATTTGTCTACCATCCAAACAGTGAATCCATTGAGGCCCACCAAGAAAACGAGGTGCACCTAAAATCATGCCGATCTAAAACTCACATGGCCCACACCATATGAATCAATGGGAGAGCATGCCCAGCCTTGAGAAATCTTGCCCAAACCTCACCGATGGCCCATTACCCTCTGATCGATCTGATCCGCTAAAAAATTCATTAAGCAAATTGGACTCGACTAGCCTGAATATGACATTAAGGCTCCTAGCCTCGATAGTGGATGTGTATGATTAAAAAATTAATAAAAAAATCATCTATACTTTTCCCCTCTACATTGTTTTGGGTTTTGGATATATGGTCAGGTGGTTTCATGTGACCCAACTCATTGATAACCTATCTGGGCGGCCCAGCTAGAGTTGGGTTCAATCCAAGCCCCAAGCATTTATTTAAACGGGTCACATATTTCCAACCCGACTCACTGCACATTTAGCTTGGCCCAAACCCACCTTAAAACCTATCAATGATCATGATCATTTATTTATTACACATACAAATTTCTCCCTTGGTCCCATTTCTCACTCTAGGTCATCCCTAATCAGTGCAGTATTGATGTAGAACGTATCACAAATACGTTTCCAGCATGGTTGAGCCAAAAGAAGATGGACGGTGAATTAACCATAACTTTTGATCCGGGTATCGTTATGGGGCGTACAATCTATCAATCTTTACTGAAACGGGCCATCCGAGGTGAACTGACCCACAAAGTGGGTCGCATCTGTTCGTTTCGTCAGAAAACGTGCACTTTTAGCTCAAAAATGAATTTTTAGAAAAAATTTACTATTTTTAGTAATTCCGAATTTTTTAATATTTTTTAGAGTTTTAGATTTTCTTTCCTTTTAGAAATAACTTTTAGTTATACTAGGACTCTTCTAGAGAAAGTTTATTTGCAATTTTTATTTTTAAAAATTAGGCCTTAGAAGAGTTTTATTAGAATTAAGATTTTTTTTAGAGTTAGAATTTTGCTATTTTTGGTAATTACGAATTTTAGTTTATTTTTTTTCTATATTAATGGTGTAAGGACAGACATTATAGAATCATCAAGTATTCATCAATCAATTTCAAATTTATTAGAATTTATTTCAATTTTCTGCTTTCTTTCCTCGTGGATTTGAGAAGTCTCTGTGAGGAGTCCAGAGAAGTTCTGTGGATTCGGAATAGTTATCCTTTTGAGGAAGATGGTGCTCGACCTCACGTCCTCCCCTGCGTCAAGTACTAACCTACCCAACTAACCTACTCAACTCAATCGGACTCAACCTAAGATGGGTTATGGTTGGGAAAGTGATTGATCAGGTTGGGCTTTGGTCGGATTGGGTTAGCTAGGGGTGCAACTTGGCTAGGTTAATTCAAAGCTTCTTAGTATGACCTGAACTTTGGTTTGTGTTGGATTGACCAAAGTTGGGTTTGGGTGGAGGCTTTGGGCAAACTAACCCAACCCAAATCAAACCTTATCTGCATAACATGTAGGTACGAGTCATGGCTAATGCATATGATATAAATTCGGAAAGAAATGCCCATCGTTAGAACCTGTGGGCTCCACTTCGAAGTTTATATGCCATACAAACAGTTTATAAAGTCATTTTGGCTGAGACGAACTGAAAATATGAAAAACTTGTCTTGACACAAAACAATTGTGGTCATATAAATGATTGAAGCATGTTGTACAATCCCACCTTTTCCTCTCGTGAGTCACTTGGGTCTTGCATTCTATTCGTTTTTGGTCGCTGTCTCCATTCGTGTAGGTCACTTGTCTTGTATTCTAGTCGTTTTTTGTTGCTGTTTCCTTCCGTGTGGGTCACTTGGGTCTTGCATTTTATTCGTTTTTGGTCCCTCTCTCCTCCCATGTGGGTCACTCGGGTCTTGCATTATACTCGTTTTTAGTCATTGTTTCCTCCCATGTGGGTCACTCGGGTCTTCCATTCCACTCGTTTTTAGTCGCATGTACTAAATGAATTTGCAAAAGTGGGAGGCCTGTGTGTACCAGCACCACCAACCTTCCTGTTATTTTGCGCCACAAATGACCACCCTACATAAAGCTGTAGGGACTGATGCCTACCATTGAAACCTTTCATGGCTCCACCATGATGCTTATTTGAATGCTGATTATGTCCTACCCCCACCAGTTTTTAGTTGGGAAAAGACGAGAGCTTTGAGCGGCCACCATGACATATGGGTTTTATCCACACCGTCCATCCATTTTCTGTATCATTTTAGAGTTAAAAAAAAAAAAACAACAAATGAGACAAATCCAAGACACAGGTAGACCACACAATGGGAATTAAATTCATACAGTTGACTAGGTCGGATGGCAAATAAGCATCACAGTGGGCAGTCAAAAAGTTTCAATGGTGGGAATCATTATCACCGTTGTTTCCTGTGGTGTGGTCCACCTATGGTTGGATCTGCCTTAGTTTCGGGCTTATATCCTTATCCTCCCGTTCTCAGTTGTTGACGGGCGGGGGTAGTACGCAATCCGCGCTCCATATAATGTCCTGGATGAATGGAAAAAAACTAATACCAGGAATTCCGTGCCGTAAGAAGTTTTCAAGGATAGGCATTCACTTCTACTGATTTTTATTCCACTCGAGGTTTGAATACGCCTCTCTTTTTATCTCAAGCACTAAAATGATCTTGCAAAATGTATAAACGGTTTTGATAGAACACAAATATATCCTATATATATATATATATATATATATATATTTATATATATATATATATATATATATATATATATATATATATATATATATATAACTTGGTGACGTCAACAACACGACAGCGTAACCCTGACGTCCACTTCCGTAGATCCGTGGATTTATCAAGGTCGCGTGGTGAATTCCTAACTTTGAAAATAATGTGATATATGTGTCTTACATCCACACCGTTCATCCTTTTTGTTAACTCATTCAGGACATGATCCTATAAATGAAGCATATTCAAATCCTACGCCGATTATACCACAGGAAACAGCCCTTATTGAATCCCTGCCATTAAAAACTTCATAGGGACCACCGGATCTTTATCTTCCATCTAACCTGTTGATAAGGCCAGGTAAAGCGCACACACCACACAAATATATATATATATATATATATATATATATATATATATATATATATATATATATATATATATAGGGAAAATGTATTATACGCTCAACCTTATTATACCTTCCAAGTGTTGGCGGCAAGTTATTGGTTCGGATGGTGAAAATTTTAAACAAATGAAGATATTTTATAGGGAAATTGGAGAAACAAAACTGGTGAAACATGTTATTAAAATATCTATCCACCTCTCTCACACGTATTTTCTGCGAAAGCTTGTGCCCGCCATTGAAACCTTCCTAAGGCCCACTATGATGTTTATCCGAGATCCAACTTATTCATAAGTTAAGACATGCATGAAAGAATGGAAAACACAAATTTCAGCTTGATCGAAAACTTTTGTACCCCTTAGAAATTTTTAATGGTGGGCATCACTTTATCCACTGTTTTCTGTGGTGGGTACATTCTAGCTTTGGATCTTACTCATTCTTTGTCTCATGCCTTAAATTGATATCTCCAAGTGAATGAATGGTATGGATATAACACGTACATCATGGTGGGTCTGGTAATGTAACATGTCGTATCTAATTTGTGTCTAGCTAACGTTGGAGTCCATTGCAACTTTTAATAGGACGCATATTGCGTCGTCCAAATAGGTAGGGCTCTGTGGGGCCCACTGTGATGTAAGTGTTTTATCCACGCCATTAAAAGATTTTCTCATATCGTTTTAAGTTATTATCCTAAAAATGAGGCAGCTCCATAGCTCTAGTGGACCATAATAAAGGAGGTTGTACTGATAATGACATCAATGTGGGCCCCACGGTAAGGGCCGCACCTAATCCGCTCTAAAGCTGAGTAGGGGAGATTGTTTTACCTCTGTGGTGACTCAGGATCCCGGGTGTGTGCGCGGATCCCTTACTGTAGGGCCACCTTGATGCTTGCATCAACGCCGTCCATCCGTTTTTTCAGTTAATTTTAGGGTATAACAACAAAATTGAAGTGGATCTAAATCTTCAGTTGACTATACCACAGGAAACAGTGGTGATTGAATATCCACCATTAAAAATTATTTGGGGTCATCCGAATATTTATTTTCCATCCAACCTATTGACAAGGCCAAAAATATCTAGATGAAGGGACAACAAAAATATCAACTTGATCAAAAACTTTTGTGGCCCACAAGAAGGTTTTAATGGTTAATCACCACTTTTTCTTGCGGCATGGTCCACCTGAGATTTTGATATAATTCATTGTTGTTATCCTGTACTAAAATGATCTTTCATAACGGATTAACGGAGTGGATTTAAGTAACATACATCAAGGTGGGCCCCACAGAAAGGGCTACACCCGTGGATCCGAGGTGGCACATAATCCGCTCCCGCGTGCGTGTGCTTCCACTGGGGTCCACATGATAAGTGGTCCGAGGATCGTGAGAAATCCATCGCATCCATCAATTTTTGGAGATCATTTTAGGACACAGGAATAAAAATGAGCCGGATCCAAGACTGAAGTGGGCCGCACTAAAGGAAAAGGTGGATAGGAAAATTTCTACCGTTGAAACCTCCCTAGGTCAAAAGTGATGTTTCAATTGCATCCATACCGTTTATAACAATATTCCTACTGTGATGAACTGAAAACAAAAATATTATACTAATTTAAAACTTCTGTGGCCTCACGAATATTTCAACTGTGGACGTTTAATCCTCACGTTTTCGGCCTACTTGAGTCTTGGATCTGGCTTATTTTTGGCCTCTTGTCCTAAAATGATATGCAAAAATGGATGGACGGGGTGGATTTCTTTAAAAAAAGACCACGGTAGGCCCACCTAAGTTTTTAGGGCAAGTTTTTTGGCATAAAATAAGCATGAGAGAGATGGAGGTGGAGGGATATTTTAATAACTGGTTATAGGTTCTGTTTATTCAAATTCCCTATAAAATTTCTTGGTTTGTTTAAAATTTTTACCATCCGACGAATAACGTGATGCCGGTCGGGCGAGAACCTTTTCATATATATATATATATATAACTTATTTAACGAATAAAAAAAAAAAAACAAGAGCTAGCCTTTGTTCGAACTTGATTCGAGCCTTGTTCAAATAGGGATATTTTAATAACTGGTTATAGGTTCTGTTTATCCAATTTCCCTATAAAATTTCTTGGTTTGTTTAAAATTTTCATCATCTGAAGAATAACGTGATGCCGGTCGGGCGTATAGAACCTTTATATATATATATATATATATATATATATATATATATATATTACTTATTTAATGAATAAAAAAAAAAAAAACAAGAGCTAGCCTTTGTTCGAACTTGATTCGGTTCGGCTCAGCCTTGTTCAAATATTTGGACCAAATCAAACCAAGCTCAAGCTCATATGATTTGAAATAAATCATTATCAAACAGCAGGAATAGACCAGAAGCTCGGCTCGTGTTAAGCTCTAACAAGGCGTGTTAGGTAAAAAAATCAAACCAAACTTGGGTCAAACTCAATTTGACTTGGCTCGTGTATAGCTTTAACGTATAATGAGTGTTTCCGTGACTTTGAGGCCCACCTTCATACATGTCTTCTGCATCTACGCTGTCCATCGATATTTCCAACTCATTTTAAAGTATAGTCCCCGAGCATATCCAAATCTCAGCCGACCATACCCATAGAAAGTAGTGATCATTTACCGTTAAAATTTTCTTGTGGGCCACAAAGGTTTTGAACCGTGCTGATATATTTGTTTTTTTACCTTTATCCAGGTCTATGTAACCTTATCAACAGATTCAATGGATGGTGGGCATTCAATGACCACTATTTCTTGTGGTGCGGTCCACTTAAGATTTGGATCCACTTCATTTTTGGAATTATGATGAGCTGAAAAACTAATGGACGACTTGCGTATACCACGCATACATCAAGGTGCGCCTCACGGTCAGGGAAGCGCTAACTCCACTACCATGACAGCTGATGGAATATACTTATAAAGAAATGGGTGGGCTGCCCACTACCATGACAGCTGGTGGAATATAATTACAAAGAACTAGGTGCTGCGTGTCCGACCAGGCTTGCTACGGGAGGCGGTTTGCGTGGTCAACGTTTACTCGACCGACTCAGGTGAGCCCCACACCATGGGAAACACACTCGGCTGCCTATGACAGCCGTGGAAGACAATTACAAAGAAAAGGGAGCGGTGTGGGACCTAGCTTACCACTAATTCGGTGGAAGCTGATTGCGTCTTACCCCTGATTAGACGGTAATTGGTCCGGACAGAACTCTGTGGGGATTACTGTGATCTAAACGTCTTATCCACACCATCCATACGTATTAACAGATCATGTTATGGCATGATCCAGAAAATAAAGCAGGTCCAGATATCCAGTGGACCACATCAAAGGAAGCAGTGGTGATAATGACACCCACCATTGAAACCTCTCTAAGGGCCACTGTGATGTTGTTTTTACCATCCAACCTATTTATATGGTCATGTAGACCTGGATGAAGTGAAAACACAAATATAAGCTTGATCGGAAACTTCTGCAGCTCCCAAGAAGTTTTTAATGGTGGGCCTTCAATCCCCACTTAGTGGCCCAGTTAAGCCTTGGTTATGCCTCGTTTTTTTGTATCATGCCATAGAATGATCTGTAAATATGGATGGACTGCCTGGATAAGACTTTTTCATCAAGGGCGGGTGTGGGACGCAATCCGCTTCCATATTTCGTATCCGGATTTCCTTGGAAAAGCCTTTTATTAGGAAGTTCCAGCCCTGGGATATTAGGAGGGCTACCACGATGTTTGTGAGAAATCTAACCTGTTCATCCGTTTTGCAAGCTCATTTTAGAACATGCTGACTAAAAATGAAGCGGATCCAAAACTCAAGTGGGCCACGTGGGAGGAAACAGTGAGGATTCAATGACTACCATTGTAACATTCATATAGCTACAAAAGTTTTACATAGGCTAGGTTTGATGCGTTTTTAGTATTAATGGATTGGATGACATACAAACATTAAAGTAGAGCTAGGTAGGTTTCAATGGCAGGTGTTTTTTCTCCTCTCATGTGGCCCACTTGAGTTTGGGATTTTTATATTTTTATTTTTTTTTGGCACATTGTAAAATGAGCTCTCAAAATGAATGGACGAGTCGATTTCTCATAAACATCGTGATGAGTCCCATCTAGCATCCCAGCACATTCCTGCTGTCACGGACGTAGTTTGTGGGGAAACCTTTACTAAACATCGTGATGAGTCCCATCTAGCATCCCAGCACATTCCTGCTGTCACGGACGTAGTTTGTGGGGAAACCTTTACTTAACCGACCCAGGTGGTGTGGAGAACGGATGGGCTACTCCCCCTGCCACCGGCCCCAGCTGATGGTCGGTGCTCTGTGGGCCCCCATGATGTACGTGTTTCATCCATTCCGTTCATCCATTTTTACAGATCATATTAAGGCTTTATCCCAAAAATGAGAGGAATAGAAATATCAGATGGACCACACCACAGGAAAATAGTGATTGGATATCCACCATTAAAATCCTCCTTATGCCCACTGTTCTGTTTCTTTGACATCCAATCTAATTATTAGATCGTACAGACCCAGATGAAGGGAAAAAACAAGGATCAGCTTGATCCAAAACTCTTATGCTCCAAAAAGTTTTTAATGGTGGACATTCATTAAACACTGTTTCTTGTAATGTGGCCCACTTGAGATTGGGATATACCTTATTTTTTGTCTCATGCAATGAAAGGATCCAGAAAAACATATGGACGGCATGAATGAAACACATAAATCAGCACACCAGCTATTGGCTGGTGGCAGGGGGAGTAGCCAATCCCTTTCCCGTCGTGTGAGGACTGTATGGCCCACTGTTACTTAATGAATAGTGGATGACAAATAAGCATCACCTACTGCCCTGTGCAGGTTTCAGTGGTGGACGTCATTATTGATGGACGTGTGTGTATATATATATATATATATATATATATATATATGTGGGAAAAGGTACTATGCGCTCGACCTCACTATGAGCTCCCGTGAGGTCGAGCTATGTGGGCCCCACCGTGATGCGTGTCGACCATCAACACCGTGCATTTGATGGGTCCCCTCTAAATTATGGGATATCCCAAAACTCGGCCATATAAGAAACTCAGGTGGGCCATACCATCTAAAATCATGTGAAGACATGCCAAAAACATATAAAAGCACTTGGTGGGGCCCACCTGAGTTTTGAATGCTGCTGAAACTTGGTATGAACCCTCATCCAAGTGGGATACACATAATGGATGGGCTGGATTTACAAACCACATCTCGGTGGGCCCAAAAAATGATTATGAATGTTTTAATGGTGCACGGCCCCTCCCCACTTCTGTATGTGGTGTGGCCCAAAAAGTCACGGATTGACTTGATTTTTGAGAACTAGGTCCAAGATGGAATGATGCATCTGACTGATGGGGTAGATGTTTGAAACACATCACGGTGGGGCCCACGCAACTCGACCTCATGGGACGATCTTGTGAGGTCGAGCGCATGGTACCTTTTCCCTGGAGAGAGAGAGAAATTTACAACTGTACGACCCATTTAAGGTCCATTTACATTTCTAAGCCCACTTCTTTTAACCTTTCAAAAATAAGCCCCAGATGTACGGACGGCTTGCCAAAGGTCGAAAATGCCCCTGCTTTTTCCTTCAAGCGGATCGGTGGTGCTCGAAGACGAGCGCTAACGCTCCTCGAACTCTAAGTTGTACGAACGGTTCAAAAGATATCAAAGTTACATGGGCCCCACAGTTACGTATTTATTATATCCACAACATTCATCCATATTTCGAGATCATTTTGGAGCATTATCAAAAAAAAAAATCATATCCAAAGATCAACTGGACCACACCACAGAGCAGCAGGAAAATTGATTTTCACCGTTAAAAATTTTGTAGGGCCCACCATAACATTTATTTTCCATACAATCTATTCAAAGGTCACAAAGACCTGGATGAAGAAGAAAAATAAATTTCATAATGATCCGAAACTTCTGTGACCCTTAAAAGGGTTTCAATGGTAGACGTTCAATCCTCCAAAGCTTTTTTAGTGTGGTCGACTTGATAGCTAGATCTGTCTTATTTTTTGTCTCAAGCCTTAATATGAGTTTGCCAAATAGATGGACGGTTTGGAATAACACATACCTCATAATAGGACCCACAAAAAGCGGTGGGGATTACAATAGCAAAAAAAAATAAAAATAATAATAATAATTAGAGTTGGGCAAAAGAGACCCGATCCGGTGGATCCGACCCATAAGACCCGATCCGACCCAATCAGAACCGAACCGACGGTCTGGATCGGTGTTGATCGGGTAGCTCCATTCAGATCCGAAATCTTTCAGGTCGACTTCGGATTGCCCCTGATCCGACCCGACTTGACCCGAAAACCCGATCCGGACAGATCCGAACCTACCCAATCCGGAGTAGCTCTTATTGATACTTCTACTTTTCCCTGTGGTATGGTCCGCTTGAGCTTTGAATATGGTGTCCCCCACTCATAGCCGTTCTCCCAACAGCCACTCCCAAACCACCCGGTCCTCAGTCCCAATCCAGCCTCATATCCCCCCTGCAATACCCCCCCTCATGTCATCTCTCCTGCTCCAAACTTTTCCTGGAATCTAAACCCTTCTCCTTCTATAAAGAGGCGAGATCCTAAGGTGTCCCCCACTCCCTCCCAGCATACCTACCATAAGAGGTCTTCCAGAACCTCTTCGAGGAAGGGCCAAATACGTGTTAAGGTCTTTACAGCCCCCGCCCCTACATCAAGTTTGAAAGAGAGACTTGGGAGGGTTAAACACAAGAAATTCAGGTCTGAGGATTTTGTTTATGGATAGCTTCCTCGTCCGGAACGCCCGAGGGGTGGGTAATAAACCCACTATAGCGACGTTAAAGCGTCTAATCAATAAATTTCGGCCTGCCATTGTGGCTATTCTCGAACCTATGCTCAGTGATGGAAAGAGAGTTGGTACAGGCCTGAAATTAGGCTACCATGCTTCCCCTCTCCAATGCCTCGGTAGGGGGCAAAGTGTGGTTGTTCTATAATTCAGCCTGCACCATTGATCTGGTTGATAGCTCGGCCCAAATGCTATCAATCTCGGTCTCAGCCTGGGGTAATCCCGCGAAGTTGATTTCAGCTATCTACGCCAAGTGTTCGAGAGTGACGTGCAGACTTCTCTGGGATCAACTAGCCACCATTGCCTCAAATTCCACTTTGCCATGGCTGGTTGCAGGTGATTTTAATGTTGTCCTTGCTCCTGCTGAGCATAGAAGATCAGGCCCATTCGACTCTAGGAGCGCTGCTGAATTTGCTGAGGGGCTGGAAAAGGCTAATCTGATGGATGCCGACTTTACGGGGAATATTTTCACTTGGTGCAACAATCAGAGCGGTCAAGCTAGGAATTGGGCAAGGCTCGACAGGGCCTGTTGTGATTCTGCTTGGATCGACTTGTTCCCAATTTTCCAGGTTAAGCTCTTGCCTAGGCTTAATTCAGATCACACCCCAATGCTCTTCTCTTTCCCAGCTGCGTCCTCTCCTTCTTCGAGGTCTTTTAGGTTCCAAAGGATGTGGTTGAAACATGCATCTTTCCTCGACCTTATTGCGTCCTCCTGGAAAGCAGACATAGTGGGGGATCGGCTCTTCACCTTGCATAGCAAGCTGAAAAACGTGAAATCAGCGTTAAGGATGTGAAACAAAGAGGTATTCGGGAACATTTTCGAGAAGATTAAGATTGCTGAGACTGATCTAGCCAGGGCTGAGGATGAATCCTTGTTGTCAGCTGCCCAGGCGAACCTGCAGCATCTTCACGTTGCCAAGGATAACCTCACCTACCTGGAACTATGCGAGGAGATCTACTGGAAGCAAAAATTCAGATGCAATTGGTTGAAAGAGGGTGATCGAAATACGCGTTTCTTCCACAATATGGCTTCAGAATGTGCTAGGAAATCTCTAATTCATCACATCGAGCTAGAAGATGGCTCGGAAGCAGCTAACAATGATTCAATCAAGAGGGCTGCTGCTGATTTTTACTCCTCTCTTGAGGGCTGAACCCACTGTTGCACATGAGGATCTACTCAACTGCATCCGCTCGCTTATTTGTGCTGATGATAATAAGAAGCTTCTCCGCGTGCCATCCATTGATGAGGTCCTCTCGGCTGTCAGGAGCCTTCCGCTCGACGGTCCTCCAGGCCCAGACGGTTTCACCGGTGCCTTCTTCCAAGGTTGTTTGGATATCATTGGGCAGGATATTGTCTAAGCAGCCCTATCGTTCTTCAGAGGGACCCCCCTTCCCAGGGCTTTTTCTGCCACTATGATATACCTCTTCCTTAAGGCCATTAACCCGAATTTTTTTTCTGATTTTCGCCCCATTAGCTTATGTAAATATGTTTACAAAATTTTCTCCAAGTTGCTTGCAGATTGGCTGAGTAAAGTCCTCCCAAAAATCATTTCTCTTGAGTAGGGAGCTTTCGTACAAGGGAGATCCATCATTGAAAGTTGTGCTCTAGTACAAGAGATTTTCAAGGATATTGACAGGAAAGTCAGAGAGGGCAACATTCTCATCAAGCTTGATATGGAGAAAGCCTATGACAGATTAGACTGACACTTCCTTAAATCAGTCCTTCATCGGTTCAGTTTCGGGCCTGGCTGGATAAATCTGGTCAAGAAATGCTGGGCCAACTCTTAGTTCTCAATTCTAATCAATGGTGAACTCGAAGGCTTCTTCCATTCTTCTAGAGGTCTTCGGTGGGGTGACCCGATCTCTCCAGGGTTGTTTATTGTGGCATCAAAGGTTCTAAGTAGAGGTTATCAGCAACTCTTCATCAATGGCGATTGCATCCCATTCTCCACGCATCGATCCTGCCCGGTCGTTTCCTACCAACTGTTTGCCAATGACACGCTCTTGTTGGCTAACGGTGGGAGAGCCACCTTAAGGAAAATCACCTCATTCCTCCAACTTTTTCAGTCTGCTTCTGGGCAAAAGATCAACTCCACGAAAAGTTTCTTCATTCTCTCTTTGTCCTGATTAATAGCCAGGGCCAGAGCTGCCCAATCCACGCTCGACTTCACTCGGGGTGTAGTTCCTTTCACCTACCTAGGCGTCCCGATCTTCAAAGGGCAATCCTTGAGGAGGTACTTCAGAGCACTAGTTGAAAATTTCCAGCAGCGTATTTTAGGTTGGAAGGCCAAGATTCTATCCCAGATTGGCCGAGCTATCCTCATCAATCACGTGCTACAAAGTATCCCAACCCACATCATGGCCGCTACTGACATCCCCCTATCGCTTCTCGAGGACCTTGACAGGGCCTGTGCTAACTTCTTTTGGGGTTGGGATGGGGACCACAGATGATGCCACTAGTTGCATTAGGATCGCATGACTCGCCCCAAGGACGAAGGTGGCCTTGGCATTAAGAATCAGGCACATGTCATGGGTGCTTTCAAAATGAAGCTGGGCTGAATTGTTGTTGTAGGGGAGATCACAACGGCTGGGCAAACTTCATCAAAGCTAAATACCATGACGATCTCATTGAGCCCAGGGACCAGCCGATCCCTCCACGCGTCCCCTGCTTGGAAACGGATCTGTAGTTATCTTCCGGAAGTGCTATCCAGCTCACATTGGATCATGGGCCTTAGGTGAGCTAAATTTTTGGACCAATCTTTGGTCAGGGCTTGGTCTGCTTTCTGAATGGGCCCAAGCCTCGCCTCCTCCTCATCCCTCTAGGGTCCATGACTTCATTGGCCCGCTTGGCTGGATTGATTAGGACGCTGCCCGCGCCTTACTTCCCCAAGTGGTCGTGGACCACATGGCTAACAAGGGCTTCTGCACCTCCTCTGATGTGGACATACGCGTTTGGGTCCCCTCCTCTTCTGGCGAGTTCCAAGTTAGCTCGGCTTGGAATTTATTGCATCCAGCGGGCCCAAAGGTGCAGTGGGCTAAATGGGTGTGGCATCCAGCGATTCTAAAAAAGTTGGCGCTCTTCTCTTGGAAGATTATCTAGAAAGCGGTTCTGGTAGATGAGAGAACCCAAGTGAAGGGTGTCCAGATGGCATCCAAGTGTTGGCGCTGCCCCACTCCTCTTCGGCTGGATTCGGAATCTATCGACCATCTATTCTCAGCAAGCCACTCCGCAGTTCACATTTGGGAGCATTTTCACCCATTTTTTGTTAATGCACTCTTCGGCCCAATCTTCCACTATTGCCAGGGCCACTCTTTAGTGGGCCACGCAACACTCAGGGAGCAGTCTGCATGCCCTCATGCCCGCATTCATTTTCTGGGAAATCTGGGTAAAGAGAAACAGAGACCACTGCGACAATTCGATCTTCAGCTCTTCTAGGGTCATCCTCCAGGTCCACTGCTGGATTGAGAGGGTTGGACCGTCTCTTCCCTTTCCGAGGGTGATGTCTCGTCGTCTAGCTTCCACGCTGGCTGAACTTCGTATCGCCAGTCCGGTGTAAGACCCGTATTCTAGCCCGTACTGTTCCGTATGCCTCTGCGATCCTCCTGGTCGAATTCTGGCGACCCGCAACCTGTAGATTTCATTTGCGCTCGACCGTGAGTCACACCCTATACACCCGAGTCAGTTCGACCTGAGACCTATGCCATTGCGACCATGTCGTTGCTACGATTCCGACGCCGCATCTCGTGTGTCAATCCGACGTCTAGATCCTAAGATATGACCCGTGCATGATCATAGCGGTGGACCACACGTTGCGGGCCATGGTGTACACGTTTTCCCATAATCATAATGAGGCTGATATCATCCTAGGGATGACATCACCCTATTTTACAACCTAACCTACCCCCTACGTAGCCTACTCCATAAATGCTCTTTTTTTTTTTTTCAAAACTCATTATTACAAGCTCTTACAACCCATCCTTTCACTCTCTCTATCATCTCACTTTCTCTCTCTTCTTCTTCACTTCCATTGCTAGCCATGGACGTCCCAAGCAAGCTCCATTTCCAGCCCTCTTACCTTTAGATCCCTCCTAATCTAACCCTTAGAAGCCATCTCCACCATTGGAAGGGGGTCCTAGAAGGCTTATGAACCCATGGGAAGAAGAAGGATAAGATCATGTGGGTGCTTCTCTCTCTCTCTCTCTCTCTCTCTCTCTCTCTCTTCCCATCTCCCTCACTCCTTTTCCTGGTTTGTTGGCCCACCTAGGGGCGATCCGGACCGTCCAGCAGGTGGGACGGCCTTGCTATCCACCCTGCTGGACTGACCACCCAGATGGACAGTATGGATGGGGGAAAAACACCAAATTTTGGTTTGGCCTCTAGTCGTGTGGACCCCATGTTTAAACCCCATTATGATGTGGGAATTTCGATCCACGCTGTCCAGTAGGCAGGGCCCACGCTGCTGCACGATCTGGACGGCAGCTATCCAATAACAGGCCTGGACATAAGGGAGAACACAAATATCAGCTTATTCCTATAACTGGTGGGCCACATGTGTGGACCCCACCTTGATGAATGTAATTGGTATCCACATCGTCCATGTGGAGATGTGATTGTAAGTATGGCCCACGGTCTAGACAGAACCAACAGCTGGCATCATCCGGACCGTCCAGCAGGCTTGTCAGGTGGGGAAACACCCCATTTACAGTAGGATTTGGAGTGGTGTGGCCCACTAACATGGACCCCACCCTGATATGTATGTGACCTATGTTTACACCATCCATTTTGAAGAGATCACTTTTGGACATGCGTCTTAGAGCTGGACAGATCCAGCCGAGCAGAACTGCCCAACGGACAGCCAGGCCCACGGTGATGCAATTGTCCAACCCAATTGGCTGGGAGAAGTGGACTTGCGCACCGAACTGATACCTAGGCTAGGAGATGTGGACTTGCGTTCATTCTGAAGAAACGCCGCGCGTCGCGATTATCGAGGGAATCTTTATGATATGTCCCATCAATCAATGTCAAGTACAAGCCTTACCCCAAGTACAACAACCCATTCCTACTTTTTTCAAAAGTTCACTCTCTTTCCACCTTACCATTCCCCTTTACACAATTTCAACCACAACCATACCCCTTTTACAAATTTTCAACCCAACCCATACCCTTCCTTACATCACCCCATATATATTATTCCCATCACCTCACTCCCTTTCTCTCATTTCTCAAATCTCTCAAGCAACCCAAAATTCCAACGTCCAAACACTCTCTCTCAACTCCAAGTGTGGCCCACCCTCTCATCTCCCATCTCAACCATTCATTTTTCATCAACCTCCATTAAAAGTGAAGGTAAAGAGCTAAGGAGTCCAAGGGAGCAAGGAGAAGGCCAATAAGGTGGGTGATCCACTGTTAATTTCAAATTTTAGGGTCCACTTGTTGTGGGACCCACTTGATGTATGTGTTGTATCAATGGAGGGCCCAAAGTGGCGGGGTCCCTCTCCATCACCGTCCCTCTTGTTTCTCTCTCTCTCTCTCTCTCTCTCTCTCTCCATTGTGATGGTGTGGATCCCACCAAAATGTGTGATATCTACTACGTTCATCAACATCAGATGGTGTGGCCCACCCTATTGAAGGTGAAGATCCACACCATCCACTGTTAAAATGGACCCAATGCCCTTCTTGTTATATGTTATATTTTATATAATATATATATGATATATATTATAATATGTATTATATATATAATTTAAGATATATATATATATTATATGTATATAGGTGTAGGTGGGCCACGTACATGTGGGACCCACCATGATGCTGTGTCTATCCCAGCCGTCCAGCATCTTTGGACGCTGGAAGTGAGGCAGGGGTAGTTAACGTGGAGTGCATGTATTGATATGGGTGTGTACTAACAAAAAATTTTTTACTTTTAAAGTGGGCTGCTCATGTAGGCCCCACCTTGATGTATGTATACAATCCAAGCCATCCATCCTCTTACTCAGATCATTTTAGGCGTTGAATCGAAAAATGAGGTTAATCTGGTTTCCTGGCGGGCCATGGTATAGGAAACAATGTTCATACCTTTGATATACTCCCTGATGCTCCTGTACATTAAAAACTACCAAATATTGGACTCATTGGGATTGTATTGAGCCACAGGGACCAATGACCAGGATGGATCTGTCTGAGGTAGGCCCCACCTATCAAAAACCATCGGATTAATGGTTTTTTTTTAAAAAAAGAAAACACAAAAGAAAAGGGGCAGCAGCAGGTGTCAGTGGGCGGGCGGACGGCCTGGCAGGCCCTCACAGCCCCAGTTGTGGGCCCCACTGTGATGCGTTTCGAACATCCACACCATGCATTTGATGGGTCCCCTCGGACCAGGTGGCCGCCCCAAAAATCAGCTGTATACGGAACTCAGGTGGGCCACACCATTTAAAATCATGTGAAGACATGCCTAAACATATAAAAACACTTGGTGGGGCCTACCTGAAATTTGGATGTGGCTGAAACTTGGTCTGAACCCTCAGCCAAGTGGGACACACATAATGGGTGGGCTGGATTTGCGAACCACATTACGGTGGACCCCTGACCGTGACCCTATGAACAGTTTAGGTGGCAAATAAACATTCCAGTAGGCCCCCGTTTTCCTAGGTCCACGTGACCATATAACAGATTAGATGCAAATAACATTATGGTGGGCCCTGGTCCACGTGACCTTATGAACAGATTGGATGCAAGTAAACATTATAGTGGGCCCAGGTTGGGTGGAAAATAAACATTACAGAGGGCCCAGGTTGGGTGAAAAATAAACATTATTGTGGGCCCCAGGTCTGAGTGACCTTATCAATGGGTTGGATGGAAAATAAACATTATGGTAGGCCCCACATGGGACCCACTTATGTATGTATTGTAAACCACACCCTCCATTAGTGTGGGCCCCACCATGAGGTATGTACCTCATCTTTGCCGTCCATCCTTCCCATATGGAATCCGCTGTGATACATGTGTTGCATTCAAATTGTCCAATCATTTTTAAAGGATCATCTTTAAGACTTGAGACAAAAATAAGATAGATCTATTTATCATGTGGACCACGAAGCATGGCGAGGATTGAACGGCTACCATTAAAATCCCTTGAGACCTTATGATCAGATTGAATGGGAAATAAATGTTATGGCGAGCCTAGGAAATTTTAATGGTGGGAATCATTATCACCACTTAGATTTGGGTTGGCCCATTTACCATGTTTATGGCCAGGTTATGAGGCCCATTGTGACGCATGCAAGGCCCATGGGTTATGGCCATTACAGTTTATGTAAGGCCCAATTGGCGCAGCCTATTCGATATACATATATAAGGCCCATTGAGTCCCACCTTGATATAGATATGGGGCTCATGCTATGTAACCCATTTGATGTATTTGGATCCTTGGGTCGAGGCCCAATAGGATGTACAAAAGGCTTATTGCAATGTGTAATTCATGGCAGGCCGTGCCTTGGGAGCAATGTTGGTTTGATGTCCACATTGTAAGGAGAATGTTGGTTAAATGTCCGCATTACGACTCTCCCTAAGGCCCATTAATAGGCCCATACCTATAGCATATAGGCCGTCTAGGCCTATCTTCGTTTTGATCAAAGCCCATCACCACATAACATGTATAGCATAGATCCATGATTCATGATCATACGCATCATATATATGCCTGATATGAGAAGTGATTGATCATAGCATATGCCTTTGGGCAGATCGTTTATGGGCTCCCTGATAAGCGGAGTCGCCCCACATGAGCGCTCGGTACGCGCAGGATTGTTGCATGTTTGGTAGGGTGATTCATACACTTGCATTTGTGTGATCATGATTATTGTATGCCCTAGCAACATCAGGGCCATAGCCTCCACAGACACATCGTGGGTGGCTGGGTTGGATACCAAAAATGTTTGGTTCTAGCATACAGGTGCCATAGATGTCCTTGGGTGAAAATCTCTAAACCTGATGGTACCAGAGGATGACTCCAACGTCGACATCGAGTGGATATATGAGCGCACGAGGGCCGAATACCAGGAGGCCGCATCTCCCACTGTGTCGTGGTCGGTTGGAAAGGGGTGTGACCTTACTCGCCCGAGGGTAGGGGACAATACCATGCTGAGTTTGACTAGCTCGTGAATGGGTCCACTATCGACGTGCCGGATAGGTATTGGCAGACGTCCATTGGCCAGGCAGATAGTGAGGTTTCTTACGCTCACTTGGACTGTGCGGCTAGGAGAGCGACAGTGCCATTTGGAGTGTATTGAACCCCGGTGATTATCCAGAATGAGAACTGTACTGATATATGATGAGGATTAGCATGCTTGAGTCGCATCTCGCATCGCATGGCCATGTTATGGCCGATAGCATTCATATCTTGTACCGCATAGCCTTGGTATGACTGATTACATTCATGTACTCATCACCATGATTCCAAATTTTGAGTACGCTTATATTGCGCACACACTTACACCACCCTCTAAGCTTTGTATAAGCTTATGCACGATTGATGCGTGCAGGTGACACCAGGACGCAGTCGTAGCTTCGTCAGAGTTGGAGCGTGTAGCCGAGCTTTTGGAGTTTCTGTTATTTACATTATCTTGTATTTCTTTTCAGACGTATTGTACTTAAAAGTTTTTCATCATAATGGATTTTGTGATGGTGTTCTTGTGGTTATTGTTCGTGGGTTATGCTTGTGGTTATGCTTATTATGAACCAGACTGATGATTATAAATCCTCCTTGTAGTATCTCAGGATCGGAACTTGGTAAATGGGTGTCGGGAGCCGAGAATGGGGTTCTACGGAGGCTGTCGGCGCCGGATTAGGCGATCGAAAATTTTGTGAGCTCGGTTTTCGAGTTCGGGGCGTGACAGAAATTGATTTTAAGCAAAAATTAACAAGAGGAATTCCCAAGCTAGAGGTGTTCTACATCATCACAAAATCTAGATTTCCTAAATGTACAGGTAATCTTCAACAGAAACATTCAAATCAGTTGCATTATTTTAATATTTTTTCCTGTTTACTCTTATTATTTTGGGTGAAGGTGGTTCAGTGCCACCAACCTTAAATACAAAAGAGGTTTGGACCAAAGAGAAAAGATAAGAAAAGAAAGGTAAAGAAAGGACCAGAGCTTCATGAGAGCTTCAAATTTACAATTCCTTCCTTTCTTTGCTTTTTCAAAGAAAGTGGGAGCACACACCACCTGTCATTGTATCTATAAAGCTGAAATAAACACTTGAGCTAGGGAGGACAGGAACCTATAGTAGAACATGCTCTATACAATGTAATGTAAGGACACAACGAAAAAACCAGGGTCTCCAACGAAAGAACGGGGCAAGCATAGTATGAACCCCTACTCTTGGAAATACACTGCAGTTCCTTTCCACTGCATTATTTCCCAACAAAAATCTGATAACCACTCAATTTGCATCATCAATACATAAATTATAAGTACCCTGAAGAATCAGCTCTATATGCACATATAATTTTAGTTTAAACCCAAAGTAAAATTAGATTTCATGTTTCCATACACTAAATGAGGTAACTTGGATTTTAACATGAGGTTCTCTCACAAGCAATTACCTCTTGAAAGCAATGCTAAAAATGGAGTCCACTGATGTCACAAAGGTCGTTTGCATCATTGTATAGCAAAAAAAATGGAGAAGTTGTGAGATCTTACCTTGTTGTTATGTAAGATATAAGCCTCTTGAGTAAAGGATAGCCATGACTCCTCGGATTTTATATAACATAAGAAAATTGTAGTTTCAGTGGCCGGGTGTCAATCTAAAGAAGATTACAAGGATAGAGCCTTCAAACACATGAAGTGATTTCTTAGTTTTGATGGCCACAAGGACAGGAAGTGGGATCATCATTTAGAATGATTTCTTAGTGGTGAAAAACACTTAATGTGGTTCTGATCGAGGAACACTAATGCCATGTTTACAATGGGTATTCACATGGATGATAATACTAATACTCTGCCAACAAATCAAATAAATCCTTACAAAATATACTTTTACTAATGCTATACTTCTTCCTGTCTAACAAATATAAGAATAAGTAAAAGAGGCAATGGAATCTATGGAAGATGAAAGAGAGCCATGCATGCTTGTTGAAAGAATAGGAAACCTAAGCCATATCCGTATGTCTCCATATCTGTGCAATCAACAACAATTACAAATAGGGAGCAAACAAATGCCACAGAGCAGCCACTCCTCCAGCCACATTCCAACTATACTTTAGACCAAAATCGCTCTCTCGAATCTCGAAGGTGAAATCCCTAATCCTAAAAATTCTCAGATTCCCAAAATCCTAAAATCCCCACTGAATTTGTAAAATCAGAAGAACCCAAATTCAGGGTCCACATTCAAATTGGAAATCCACAAATTACTAAATTCCCAAATTCATAAATCAACATTGAGATTGGGAGAGATTGAGAGGGAGGGAGAAAGAGAAATACCTCGCGTTCGTGAATCTAATTCAATCGATCTTCATTGAGAGAGAAATGGAGGTCGTGATTGAGAGAGGAATGAAGGTGGTGCGTGGGTAGTGAGGGCCTTGGACCACCACTCGGCCAACGTCAGCCGTCCGAACGAGTCCCTCACGCAGTCGAGGATGGGCAGGGAGAGATAGAGAGAGAAGTGGGGAGAAGATAGAGAGAAAGGAGCGAGAGAATCTTCGGGCCTGTTTGTTAACTCTGCATTTCTACACTTAATGCGGAATCTTGCTTAATGGTGAACGCTGAATGTGGTCAGTGAATTTTTTATTAAACAACAATTTTTTATTTTCAAAATTACCCTTCCACAGCCCGTGGCTGGTGGTCGGTGCTTTGTAGGGCCACCATGATGTATGTGTTTTATCCATTCTGTTCATCCATTTTAAAAGATCAATTTAGGGATTTATTCCAAAAATTAGAGGGATATACATCTCAGGTGTACCACAACACATGAAAACAAAAGTGATTGGATATCCACCATAAAATCCTCCTAAGGCCTACTGTACAGTTTATTTGACATCTAATATGTTGATTAGGTCATACAGCCCAGATGAAGGGAAAAAACAAAAATCAGCTTGATCCAAAACTTTTATGCCCCTGAAATGTTTTTAATGTTCGACACTCATTCAACGCCGTTTCCTGTAATGTGGTCCACTTGAGATTAGGATATACCTCAAATTTTTTTTTCCTATATTATAAAATGATCTTTAAAAATAGATGGACGGAATGGATGAAACACGTACATCATGATGGAGCCCACATAGCACTGAAATGTCTGGGAGTAGCCAATCATTTTCGATAGACGCCGTGCGAAGACGGAGCGCCGATGCTCTGGGACGCGGATTTCCTGCGAAATCCTTTAGCGCGAAGTTCCTGCGCTTGAAACTTTGGTGGGTTCCACCGTGATTTTTTTTCAGAAATCCATTCTTTCCATCCGTTTTACAAGCTCATTTTAGGATACAGTACTCACGTAGCCCGTACTAAAGGAAAAGGTCGTTAAGGGAAATTTCCACCGTTGAAACCTCCCTAGGTTTCACAGTGATGTTTATATGCCATCCATACCGTTAATAACATCATTTGTGCTGGGATGAACTGAAATCACAAATAATAGCATGATTCAAAACTTTTTTGGCCCCATGAATATTTCAGCTGTGGACGTTCAATTATCACATTTTCAGCTCACTTAAGCATTAGATACTGTTCATTTTTGGCCTCATATCCTAAAATGGACTCAAAATATGGATGGACGGAGAGGATTTCTCACAAACATAACAGTGGGCCCCACCTGGGTTCCCAGTTAAGGAACTTCATGCGAAAGGCTTTCGCAGGAAATCGTGTCGGACGCTCCTCGCTCTCGGTTCAAAGGAGATCAAAGTTACATGGCCTTACAATGATGTATTTATTATATCCACACTGTTCATCAATTTTTTCAAGATTATTTTAGAGCATTAGCTAACAAATGAATCATATCCCCTTGACCGAAACTTCTGTGACCCCCAAAAGGTTTTCAATGGTAGACGTGCAATTCCCCACTTCTTTTTGAAGTGTGGTCCACTTTAATTTTGGATTTATCTTATTTTTCGGCTCAAGACCTATGACGAGCTCAAAAAATTTATGGGCGGCTTGGATATAACAAATACCTCATGATGGGACCCATAAAACTTGTTTACGTCAATACACTAGCTGACTAGCTATAGCTGGCGTGTGATACATCAACCAATCCGGAAAGGGATTGGCTACTCCCCCTGCCACCAGCCAATGGCTGGTAGTCGGTGCTATGTGGGCCCTAACATGATGTATTTGTTTCATCCATGTTGTCCATCTATTTTGCTAGATCATTTTATTGTATGAGACCAAAAATGAGGTATATCACGATCTCAAGTGGACCACGTTATAGGAAACAGTGTTGAATGAGCGTCTACCATTAAAAACTTTTTAGGGGCCATGCCTTAGGCCACGTTTGCTAAATCTAAAGTCTAAAGCCTGAATCTACAGTGTTGAATGAACCACATAATAGGAAATAAGATGTATCCAAAACTTAAATGGGCCACATGATAGGAAATAGTGGGGATTTTGTGACTATCATTGAAACATTTATATGGCCAGAAAAGTTTTGTATAGATTTAAGCTCACGATGTTTCACTTCATCTCAGTCACAATGACATTATAAACAGTTTGGATGGATTTTAAACATCAAGCTGGAGTCTAGGAATGTTTCAATGGTGGGCAATCCTTTTCCACTGTTTCATCTCATATGGCCAACTTGAGTTTTGGATACTCCTCGTTTTGGTTGAATGTCCTAAAATGAGCTCAAAAAATGAATGGACGTGTTGGATTTCTCACAAACATCACAGTGGGCCCCACCTAAAATCCTTGCGCTAGATCTTCATGCTACGTCCATATGCGATATTTACCGCGCTGGTAGGTGAGCCCACCTTCATGTTTGTGAGAAATCCACCTTGGGCCCCACAAGGAATTTATGTGTTTTTATAATGAATGATGATATTTTATCCAACATTTTAATTTTCTCTTCAGTACTTTAGTTTATTTGAATTAAATAGAATAATTTTATTCTCATTTAATAAAAAATAATTTCTTTATAATGTAAAACATTTCCAAATAGGAGATAGGGGCAGATGCGTCAAATTAATGTATTTCAGAAATTTCAAATGTTTGTTAACAAATAACTTGTTTCAAATTCAGTACCTAATTTTCAGACTTCATCCATAATTACCAAACAAGTTTTTTGGCTACAACTTTTATATTCAACCTTTATATTTCAAATCCAGGCTTCAGAATTCAGATTCAGGCTTTAGACTTTAGATTTAACAAACGGGGCCGAAGAATTGTATTTCCGCGTGGGTGCGAGAATGAAAAACGCAAGCAGGCTTTTTTTTTTTGGTCGACGCCGACTTGAGATGAATAGTCATGTTAGGGGCTCCGTGTGGCCCAGCATGATGTATGTCATTTATCTATGCCTTCCATTCAATTCAAAGAAATTTTTAGAGCTTTATCCCAAAAAAGAATGTAAATAGAAGACTCACATGGACCACACCACAAATTAACAAAAGGCATTTAATCTCCATTGTTTCCTATGGTGTGGTCGAGTTGACTTTTAAATTTACTACTTTTTCAAGCTAATGCATTAAAATGATCTGTCAAAATGGATGGACGGCTTAGATTAAACACAAAATTTGTGGTGGGCCCCATAGAACTTATAAGGGACCATTAATTCGTAACTTTGGCATGGTGGGGAGAGTTTTTTACTACGGATTAAATTGTAAAAAAGCTATGGTTTATATTCGTAGCTAAAATCTCTCATTATCCGTAACATTTAATCTTTCTCTCTCGATCTCTATCTCTTTTTTTTTTGGTTGTCAGTCTTGTGACTCCTGAACACATTCCGGGGCACTACATGGTAGCTTTTATCTTTCCTTCTATTAATACAATGCCAAACTTATATTTACGGAAATATATCCATGGCATAGTGCATGTTTGGAATTTTTTTTTGAGATTAGCAGTGCTGGATTTATTTAAATTTTACACCTAACTAATATTAAGCTCTTGTAACCCAAAGCACTTTGGGCCTACCATGATGCTCGTGGAACATCCACTCTGTCTATCAGTTTTTTCAGATCATTTTAAATGTAGCCCAAAAATGAGACAAAAAAACATCAAGCAGCCACACCACAAGAAATTAACAGTGGGGGATTGAATGCCTACCAGTGAAACCTTACTGAGTCCAAATCATTGTGTATTGTTATTCTGTAGGTCCAGGTCTGGCTGAGTCCAAATCATTGGTGTATTGGATGGACTGGCCTGTCCAAGGAAGCCCAGCCAGATCAGCTCAAAAGATGGGCCTGAAGCAATAGAAGCAGCCTGGTCCAAGGAAGTCCATCCTGACCAGTTCAAAAGGTGGGCCTGAAGCAACCCCAGACATTGCCTGTTGATAGCCCAATGTATGTGGCTGGAGAGTGTGGGATAGAAACTCCGCGTGTTGTGATTATCGAGGGAATCTCTACAATATGTCCCATCAATCAATGTCAAGTACAAGCCTTACCCCAAGTACAACAACCCATCCCTACTTTTTTCAAAAGTCCACTCTCTCTCCACCTCACCATTCCCCTTTACACAATTTCAACCACAACCATACCTTTTTTACAAATTTTCAACCCAACCCATACCCTTCCTTACATCACCCCATCCATATTATTCCCATCACCTCACTCCCTCTCTCTCATTTCTCAAATCTCTCAAGCAACCCAAAAATCCAACGTCCAAGCACTCTCTCTCAACTCCAAGTGTGGCCCACGCTCTCATCTCTCATCTTAACCATTCATCTTTCATCAACCTCCATTAAAAGTGAAGGTAAGGAGCTAAGGAGTCTAAGGGTGCAAGGAGAAGGCCAATAAGGTGGGTGATCCACCGTTAATTTTAAATTTTAGGGTCCACTTGTTGTGGGACCCACTTGATGTATGTGTTGTATCAATGGAGGGCCCATAGTGGTAGGGTCCCTCCTCTCCATCACCGTCCCTCTTGTTTCTTTCTCTCTCTCTCTTTCCATTGTGATGGTGTGGATCCCATCAAAATGTGTGATATCTACTCCGTTCATCCACATCAGACGGTGTGGCCCACCCTATTGAAGGTGAAGATCTACACCATCCACTATTAAAATGGACCCAATGCCCTTCTTGTTATATATTATATTTTATATAATATATATGATATATAATATAATATATAATATAAGATATATATATATATATTATATGTATATACATGTAGGAGGGCCACGTACATGTGGGACCCACCATGATGTTGTGTCTATCCCAGCCGTCCAGCGTCTCTGGACGCTGGACGTGAGGCAGGGGTAGTTAACGTGGAGTGCATGTATTGATATGGGTGTGTACTAACAAAAAAATTACTTTTAAGGTGGGTTACTCATGTAAGCCCCACCTTGATGTATGTATACAATCCAAGCCATCCATCCTCTTCCTCAAATCATTTTAGGCGTTGAACCGAAAAATGAGGGAAGTAGCGGTGTTACCATTAAAATCCACCCTGACCCTTCTATTTGCCAAAAACGGGCCGCATATTGGACTCTTTTGGTCGGTCTTGGACCAAGGAATCCAATGGCTGAGGTGGATCTTGCTGATGTGGACCCCACCTACTAAAAACCACTGAAAAAAAAATCAGATAGCAGCAGCCACTGCTGTAAGTGCACACAGCAGGCGCTGCCTGCATGACAGACGGGCGGACGGGCTGGGGCTCACGGCCCCAGCTGTGGGCCCCACCGTGATGCGTTTCGAACATCTACTCCATGCATTTGATAGGTCCCCTCGGACCAGATGACCACCCCAAAAATCAGCTGTATACAGAACTCAGGTGGGCCACACCATTTAAAATCATGTGAAGACATGCCTAAACATATAAAAACACTTGGTGGGGCCTACCTGAAATTTGGATGTGGCTGAAACTTTGTCTGAACCCTCAGTTAAGTGGGACACACATAATGGGTGGATTGGATTGGCGAACCACATTACAGTGGACCCCTGACCGTGACCCTATGAATAATTTAGGTGGCAAATAAACATCCCAGTGGGCCCCCGTTTTCCCAGGTCCACGTGACCTTTTAAACAGGTTGGATGTCAAATAAATATCACGATGGGCCCCATGTATACGTTGGATGGCAATACATATCACGGTGGGCCTAGGGCCACGTGACCATATGAACAGATTTGATGGAAAATAAACATTATAGTGGGCCCATTTTGGATGGAAAATAAACACTACAGTGGGCCCAGGTTGGGTGGAAAATAGACATTACAGTGGGCCTAGGCTGGGTGGAAAATAACGTTAAGGTGGGCCCACATGGGACCCACTGATGTATGTGTTATAATCCACACCTTCCATAGTGTGGGCCCCACCATTAGGTATGTACCTCATCTTTGCCGTCCATCCTTCCCATATGGAATCCGCTGTGATACATGTGTTGCATTCAAATTGTCCAATCATTTTTAAAGGATCATCTTTAAGACTTGAGACAAAAATAAGATAGATCTATTTATCATGTGGACCACGAAGCATGGCGAGGATTGAACGGCTACCATTAAAATCCCTTGAGACCTTATGATCAGATTGAATGGGAAATAAATGTTATGGCGAGCCTAGGAAATTTTAATGGTGGGAATCATTATCACCACTTAGATTTGGGTTGGCCCATTTACCATGTTTATGGCCAGGTTATGAGGCCCATTGTGACGCATGCAAGGCCCATGGGTTATGGCCATTACAGTTTATGTAAGGCCCAATTGGCGCAGCCTATTCGATATACATATATAAGGCCCATTGAGTCCCACCTTGATATAGATATGGGGCTCATGCTATGTAACCCATTTGATGTATTTGGATCCTTGGGTCGAGGCCCAATAGGATGTACAAAAGGCTTATTGCAATGTGTAATTCATGGCAGACCGTGCCTTGGGAGCAATGTTGGTTTGATGTCCACATTGTAAGGAGAATGTTGGTTAAATGTCCGCATTACGACTCTCCCTAAGGCCCATTAATAGGCCCATACCTATAGCATATAGGCCGTCTAGGCCTATCTTCGTTTTGATCAAAGCCCATCACCACATAACATGTATAGCATAGATCCATGATTCATGATCATACGCATCATATATATGCCTGATATGAGAAGTGATTGATCATAGCATATGCCTTTGGGCAGATCGTTTATGGGCTCCCTGATAAGCGGAGTCGCCCCACATGAGCGCTCGGTACGCGCAGGATTGTTGCATGTTTGGTAGGGTGATTCATACACTTGCATTTGTGTGATCATGATTATTGTATGCCCTAGCAACATCAGGGCCATAGCCTCCACAGACACATCGTGGGTGGCTGGGTTGGATACCAAAAATGTTTGGTTCTAGCATACAGGTGCCATAGATGTCCTTGGGTGAAAATCTCTAAACCTGATGGTACCAGAGGATGACTCCAACGTCGACATCGAGTGGATATATGAGCGCACGAGGGCCGAATACCAGGAGGCCGCATCTCCCACTGTGTCGTGGTCGGTTGGAAAGGGGTGTGACCTTACTCACTCGAGGGTAGGGGCAATACTTAGGGAGTTTGACTAGCTCGTGAATGGGTCCATATCGATGTGCCGATTGGCCAGGATAGTGAGGTTTCTTACGCTCACTTGGTGGCGGCTAGGAGAGCGGCAGTGTCATTTGGAGTGTATTGAACCCTGATGATTATCCAAAGAGTACTGATATATGATGAGGATTAGCATGCTTGAGTCGCATCTCGCATCGCATGGCGTTTTATGGCCGATAGCATTCATATCTTGCACCGCATAGCCTGGTATGTGATTACATCCATGTACTCATCACCATGATTCCACATTACTCGATCTTACATTTTGAGCATGCTTATATTGCTCACACACTTACACCACCCTTTAAGCTTTGTATAAGCTTATGCACGATTGATGGGTGCAGGAGACGCCAGGACGCGGTTTAGATTTTTAGGATTTTGATTATGAAATTTTTATTTGCATTATCTTGTATTTCCTTTCGGACGCATTGTACTTAAAAGTTTTTCATTATAATGGATTTTGTGATGGTGTTCTTGTGGTTATTGGTGGGTTATGCTTGTGGTTATGCTCATTATGAACCGATCGATGATTATAAATCCTCCTTATAGTATCCCAGGATCGGAACCTGGCATATAAGTGTCGGGATCCGAGAATGGGGTTCTACGGAGGCTTCGGCCCGGATTCGGTGATCGAAATTTTGTGAGCCCGGTTTTCGAGTTCGGGCCGTAAGAGAAACTGATTTTAAGCAAAAGGTAACAAGAGGAATTCCCAAGCTAGAGGTGTTCTACATCATCACAAAATCTAGATTTCCTAAATGTACAAGTAATCTTCAACAGAAACATTCAAATCAGTTGCATTATTTTAATATTTTTTCCTGTTTACTATTATTATTTTGGGCGAAGGTGGTTCAATGCCACCAACCTTGAATACAAAAGAGGTTTGGACCAAAGAGAAGAAAAGAAAAGTAAAGAAAGGACCAAAGCTTCATGAGAGCTTCAAATTTACAATTCCTTCCTTTCTTTGCTTTTTCAAAGAAAGTGGGAGCATACACCACCTGCCATTGTATCTATAAAACTGAAATAAACACTTAAGCTAGGGAGGACGGGAACCTATAGTAGAACATGTTCTATATAATGTAATGTAAGGACACAACGAAAAAACCAGGGTCTCCAACGAAAGAACAGGGCAAGCATGATATGAAACCCTGCTCTTGGAAATGCACTGTAGTTCCTTTCCAGTGCATTATTTCCCAACAAAAATCTGATAACCACTCAATTTTCATTATCAATAGATAAATTATAAGTACCCTGAAGAATCACCTCTATATGCAAATGTAATTTTAGTTTAAACCCAAAGTAAAATTAGATTTCATGTTTCTGTACACTACATGAGGTAACTTGGATTTTAACATGAGGTTCTCTCACAAACAATTACCTCTTGAAAGCAATCTTAAAAATGGAGTCCACTGATGTCACAAAGGTCATTTGCATCATTGTATAGCAAAAAAAAATGGAGAAGTTGTGAGATCTTACTTTGTTGTTATGTAAGATATAAGCCTCTTGAGTAAAGGATAGCCATGACTCCTCGGATTTTATATAACATAAGAAAATTGTAGTTTCAGTCGTCGGGTGTCAATCTAAAGAAGATTATAAGGATAGAGCCATCAAACACATGAATTTATTTCTTAGTTTTGATGGCCACAAGGACAGGAAGTGGGATCAATCATTTAGAATGATTTCATAGTGGTGAAAAACACATAATGGGCCCCACTACCTAGATGATTCTGATTGAGGAACACTAATGCCATGTTTACAATGGGTATTCGCATGGATGATAATACTAATACTCTACCAACAGATCAAATAAATCCTTTCAAAATATACTTTTACTAATGATATACTTCTTCCTGTCTAACAAATATAAGAATAAGTAAAAGAGGCAATAGAATCTATGGAAGATGAAAGAGAGCCCTGCATGCATGTTGAAAGAATAGGAAACCTAAGCCATATCTGTATGTCTCCATATCTGTGCAATCAACAACAATTACAAACAGGGAGCAAACAAATGCCACAAAGCAGCCACTCCTCCAGCCCCATTCTAACTATACTTGAGACCAAAATTGCTCTCTCGAATCTGGAAGGTGAAATCCCTAATTCTAAAATTTCTCAGATTCCCAAAATCCTAAAATCCCCAAATCCCCATTTTGTAAAATGAGAAAAATCCAAATTCAGTGTCCACATTCAAATCTGTAAGCCCTAAAATCTCCGAATCCCTAAACGAGGGTCCACATTCGAATTGAAAATCCACAAATTACTAAATCCCCAAATTCATAAATCAACACTGAGAGAGAGAGAGAGAGAGAGAGAGAGAGTACCTCGCGTTTGTGAATCTAATTCAATCGAGCATCAGAGAGAGAAATGGAGGTCGTGATCGAGAGAGGAATGAAGGCCGTGCGTGGGTAGGGAGGGCCTTGGACCACCACTCGGCCAACGTCAGCCGTCCGAACGAGTCCCTCATGCAGTCGAGGATGGGCAGGGAGAGAGAGACAAGTGGAGAGAAGATAGAGAGAAAAGAAGCGAGAGAATCTTCGGGCCTGTTTGTTAACTCTGCATTTCTACACTTAATGCGGAATCTTGCTTAATGGTGAACGCTGAATGTGGTCAGTGAATTTTTTATTAAACAACAATTTTTTATTTTCAAAATTACCCTTCCACAGCCCGTGGCTGGTGGTCGGTGCTTTGTAGGGCCACCATGATGTATGTGTTTTATCCATTCTGTTCATCCATTT
Organism: Magnolia sinica; assembly: GCF_029962835.1. Lineage (NCBI taxonomy): Eukaryota > Viridiplantae > Streptophyta > Magnoliopsida > Magnoliales > Magnoliaceae > Magnolia > Magnolia sinica. The sequence continues at coordinate 82,931,783 of NC_080581.1, forward strand.
TAAAAGATCAATTTAGGGATTTATTCCAAAAATTAGAGGGATATACATCTCAGGTGTACCACAACACATGAAAACAAAAGTGATTGGATATCCACCATAAAATCCTCCTAAGGCCTACTGTACAGTTTATTTGACATCTAATATGTTGATTAGGTCATACAGCCCAGATGAAGGGAAAAAACAAAAATCAGCTTGATCCAAAACTTTTATGCCCCTGAAATGTTTTTAATGTTCGACACTCATTCAACGCCGTTTCCTGTAATGTGGTCCACTTGAGATTAGGATATACCTCAAATTTTTTTTTCCTATATTATAAAATGATCTTTAAAAATAGATGGACGGAATGGATGAAACACGTACATCATGATGGAGCCCACATAGCACTGAAATGTCTGGGAGTAGCCAATCATTTTCGATAGACGCCGTGCGAAGACGGAGCGCCGATGCTCTGGGACGCGGATTTCCTGCGAAATCCTTTAGCGCGAAGTTCCTGCGCTTGAAACTTTGGTGGGTTCCACCGTGATTTTTTTTCAGAAATCCATTCTTTCCATCCGTTTTACAAGCTCATTTTAGGATACAGTACTCACGTAGCCCGTACTAAAGGAAAAGGTCGTTAAGGGAAATTTCCACCGTTGAAACCTCCCTAGGTTTCACAGTGATGTTTATATGCCATCCATACCGTTAATAACATCATTTGTGCTGGGATGAACTGAAATCACAAATAATAGCATGATTCAAAACTTTTTTGGCCCCATGAATATTTCAGCTGTGGACGTTCAATTATCACATTTTCAGCTCACTTAAGCATTAGATACTGTTCATTTTTGGCCTCATATCCTAAAATGGACTCAAAATATGGATGGACGGAGAGGATTTCTCACAAACATAACAGTGGGCCCCACCTGGGTTCCCAGTTAAGGAACTTCATGCGAAAGGCTTTCGCAGGAAATCGTGTCGGACGCTCCTCGCTCTCGGTTCAAAGGAGATCAAAGTTACATGGCCTTACAATGATGTATTTATTATATCCACACTGTTCATCAATTTTTTCAAGATTATTTTAGAGCATTAGCTAACAAATGAATCATATCCCCTTGACCGAAACTTCTGTGACCCCCAAAAGGTTTTCAATGGTAGACGTGCAATTCCCCACTTCTTTTTGAAGTGTGGTCCACTTTAATTTTGGATTTATCTTATTTTTCGGCTCAAGACCTATGACGAGCTCAAAAAATTTATGGGCGGCTTGGATATAACAAATACCTCATGATGGGACCCATAAAACTTGTTTACGTCAATACACTAGCTGACTAGCTATAGCTGGCGTGTGATACATCAACCAATCCGGAAAGGGATTGGCTACTCCCCCTGCCACCAGCCAATGGCTGGTAGTCGGTGCTATGTGGGCCCTAACATGATGTATTTGTTTCATCCATGTTGTCCATCTATTTTGCTAGATCATTTTATTGTATGAGACCAAAAATGAGGTATATCACGATCTCAAGTGGACCACGTTATAGGAAACAGTGTTGAATGAGCGTCTACCATTAAAAACTTTTTAGGGGCCATGCCTTAGGCCACGTTTGCTAAATCTAAAGTCTAAAGCCTGAATCTACAGTGTTGAATGAACCACATAATAGGAAATAAGATGTATCCAAAACTTAAATGGGCCACATGATAGGAAATAGTGGGGATTTTGTGACTATCATTGAAACATTTATATGGCCAGAAAAGTTTTGTATAGATTTAAGCTCACGATGTTTCACTTCATCTCAGTCACAATGACCTTATAAATAGTTTGGATGGAATTTAAACATCAAGGTGGAGTCTAGGAATGTTTCAACGGTAGGCATTCCTTTTCCCACTATTTCATCTCGTATCGTATGGCCTACTTGAGTTTTGGATACTCCTCATTTTGGTTGAATGTCCTAAAATGAGCTCGAAAAATGGATGGACGTGTTGGATTTCTCACAAACATCACAGTGGGCCCCACCCAAAATCCTTGTGCTAGAACTTCATGCTACGTCCATATGCGATATTTACCGCGCTGGTAGGTGAGCCCACCTTCATGTTTGTGAGAAATCCACCTTGGGCCCCACAAGGAATTTATGTGTTTTTATAATGAATGATGATATTTTATCCAACATTTTAATTTTCTCTTCAGTACTTTAGTTTATTTGAATTAAATAGAATAATTTTATTCTCATTTAATAAAAATAATTTCTTTATAATGTAAAACATTTCCAACTAGGAGATAGGGGCAAATGCATCAGATTAATGTAATTCGGACATTTCATATGTTTGTTAACAAACAGGTTATTTCAAATTCAGTACCTAATACTCACTTCATCCAAAATTGCCAAACAGATTCAGAATTCAGACTTCAGATTTCAGATTTAACAAACGGGGCCTTAAGAATTCAGATTCAGGCTTTAGACTTTAGATTTAACAAACGGGGCCGAAGAATTGTATTTCCGCGTGGGTGCGAGAATGAAAAACGCAAGCAGGCTTTTTTTTTTTGGTCGACGCCGACTTGAGATGAATAGTCATGTTAGGGGCTCCGTGTGGCCCAGCATGATGTATGTCATTTATCTATGCCTTCCATTCAATTCAAAGAAATTTTTAGAGCTTTATCCCAAAAAAGAATGTAAATAGAAGACTCACATGGACCACACCACAAATTAACAAAAGGCATTTAATCTCCATTGTTTCCTATGGTGTGGTCGAGTTGACTTTTAAATTTACTACTTTTTCAAGCTAATGCATTAAAATGATCTGTCAAAATGGATGGACGGCTTAGATTAAACACAAAATTTGTGGTGGGCCCCATAGAACTTATAAGGGACCATTAATTCGTAACTTTGGCATGGTGGGGAGAGTTTTTTACTACGGATTAAATTGTAAAAAAGCTATGGTTTATATTCGTAGCTAAAATCTCTCATTATCCGTAACATTTAATCTTTCTCTCTCGATCTCTATCTCTTTTTTTTTTGGTTGTCAGTCTTGTGACTTCTGAATACATTGGTGGGGCAATACATGGTATCTGTTACCTTTCCTTCTATTAATACAGTGCCAAACTTATATTTACGAAACGATGTCCATGGCTTAGTGCATGATTGAAAATTTTTTTCGAGATTAGCAATGCTGGATTTATTTAAATTTTACACCTAACTACGTTTAAGCTCTTGTAACCCAGAGCACTTTTGGCCCCACCATGATGTTCGTGTAACATCCACTCTGTCTATCAGTTTTGTCAGATCATTTTTGGATGTTGGCCAAAAATGAGACAAATAAATCTCAAGTGGCCACACCACAAGAAACAGTGGGGAATTGAATGCCTACAAGTGAAACCTTACTGAGTCCAAATCGTTGTGTATTGTTATTCTGTAGGTCCAGGTCTGGCTGAGTCCAAATCATTGGTGTATTGGATGGACTGGCCTGTCCAAGGAAGCGCAGCCAGATCAGCTCAAAAGATGGGCCTGAAGCAATAGAAGCAGCCTGGTCCAGGGAAGTCCATCCTGACCAGTTCAAAAGGTGGGCCTGAAGCAACCCCAGACATTGCCTGTTGATAGCCCAATGTATGTGGCTGGAAAGTGTGGGATGGTAATGGGCTGGCCTTGGGTTTCATTTCACCGTCAGGTTCAGGCCAAGGGTGATTTTGTCATATGGCCATTTAATGAAAACTTTCAGATGGTGCACAAGCTGATGTCGTTAATTTATATCACCAAGCCGATGTCGGCTAAGGCCGTTCCCCTCCCCCAGCTGGAAAATACCAACCACGAGAATCAGTTGTTGTATTTCCTGGAGGCACTGGAGTTGTATGGCCCGTCGCATCTCAAGGGATATTGACCAAGGTGTAACGGTTTGTGAATTCTAGCTTGGGTTCAGAAAGTCCGCTGTTTCAGGAAGTGATTTGCATGAAGAAAATGACCCAATTTGTCTACTTGCAGAGTGGAGACATTGTGTGAAATGATTGAAGCTGAATTCTGTAATTTTGGTTGTTAAGAGGTCGAAGAAAAGGATTTATTTGCTTAAGAAATTGGGATCTGGGACTTCATTTACAATTCTCAACACACTCATTTTTAAGCTTCTAGAGTGATATTCTTTCTGATTCCAGACTAGTTTTTTTCTCCGTTGAGAGAGGAATTTGAAATGGTAGCCAAACAGAAGATTGTGGAGTGTGTCTGAGCTTAATTCCATAATTTCCCTGTATCCGTATGGCTGAGAAAAGACAGGCAGGGGTGGCAGGGCATTGATGTGTTGATGGTTGTGAAGACTTTTGAACCCAAGACCATGGCATTGGTATGAACAGCTGACTTATAACAAAGGATTCAGCGTGATGGCATGATTTTCGTTCTCAAGATTGATAGAGAAATTTCTTTGGTTGTTTCTCAATGGAGCATTGTTCTTCGTATGTAATTTATGTAAAATTTGGAATTACATTGCTCCAAATCTCAATCAAGAAACGGTTTAGTTTCCGTTGAATCAGAACTGTAACATCACAATGTATTGAAATTAATGCAATTTTTTTCTTTGTCAATTGATAAGTAGGCCTTTTCCTTTTGCTGGTGAGCTGGTCTTTGGTGGATCAGGTTAAGCTTATTGTGTCCTAGAAATATCAACCTGATACAATTTTTATGGCTCCCAGGAAGTTCATAATGGTGGGCATTCAATCACCACTGTTTCCTATAATGTGGACCACCTGATACTTGTACTTGCCTAACTTTTGGTCTCATGTGGTAGAATGAGCCGGAAAAATGGATAAACCACAAGGATAAAACATTTACATCATGGCGGGGCCATGTTGCTTTTCCAACGGCGAGTCACAAGGATTAGGTGTTACCTGGGTAACACATTAGTGGTTGTTACCCTGATCGTGGGGTAGACCTTGATGAATGTATTATATATCCACGCATTCATTCCTTCTCCCCGATCATATATGACGTGGTACCAAAACTTAGTCAGATCCAAATCTCAAGTGAGCCACACTACTGGAAATAATATATGTTGATTGAATGCTACCATTAAAAATTCCCTAGGGCCCAACGTAATTTTTATTTGCCATCCAACCTGTTGATAAGGTCAAAGGGGCCTGATTGAAGGGAAAATACATAAGATCAGCTTCATCCAAAACTTTTATGGCCTACAATAAAGTTTTAATGGTCAATCACCACAGTTTCCAGTGGTGTGGTTCACCTGAAATTTGGATCTGAGTAACACACACCAACGGTCTTATTGGGTAAGACGTAATCTGCTCCGGCATCCCACAAGGTCACCATACATATTGTGGTAGCAGCGTGAACACCCAATCTAAGTCCTGGAAATACCTTCATCTGTGATCCACCTTAATTAGTAATCTCTAAAATAGAGTCTAGTGTATTATTATTGGATGCATTGGGCCTCAACCTTTCGACTTTGGTTCATGTTTCAATGGTTTGATACATGTGCTTCAGCTATTGTGCAAAAAGATAAAAATTCTGATAAGTACGTAGGTGCCATTGACAATATGCAGGTTACTCGAAAATTGCATAACTCAAACTAAACTGTTTAAATTATAGTTTTCAATTAGATGGACGGCCACCAACAAAAATCTAAGCTTATCTGATAGATGGACCCTATCAAGTTTGACCCCATGAGTCACCCAGACGGTTCACCAATGACTCAGTTATGTCATGTATTGACTAGAGATCAGGTCACAACTTGAACAACCGTGGTGCCAATAATATAAGGCTCAAGTAGTGGAAATTGAATAATTAATACTCTGTTTAGCAAAATAACAAAACTAATTAAATGAAAGCCACAGGTATGAAATACAAATCTATCAATATATAGATATATTTTTTTTTTTTCCAGAAAGGTGGGAGCACACCACCTGTAACTTTGTTGATTTGATAAAAATGTGTACAAACATGCAGGTGGGCTCCACAAAAAGGGGACAGGCCTCGCATATTATATAGCCATCAACATATACTTGAATACATCATATACAAAAATATAAATATCATCCTTCTTCTCTTATGCTTCTATTCCCTTGAGTTCTTTGGCTCTTCTCCTAGCTCCAATCCTCTCAGTATTGATGCATTAGAATGAATGCCTCACATGGAAAAATCAACACCAGCACTTTATCAATAAATATAGTGAATTCTTTCATTCCATTTGTCCAAAGTGCAAGAGTCCAAAAAAGGATTCCCATTCCCACTCCATATCCAACTCCAAAGCCAATCCACATGGATCTCCAGTCATATTTGCTTTCCAATTGTGCCAATGGTGGTGATGCAGGTGCCTCAACGTGTTCACATTTCTTTGACAGTGGAGTGCCACATAATCCCGAGTTCCCAAGAAAAGATTTATTCATGAATGTATTGAATTGCTGACCTTGTGGTATGCTTCCAGTGAGGAGATTTTGCGAAAGGTCCAACACAGCAAGGAAGTTTAGCTTTGTCAGCTCCCAAGGAATCTCTCCGAACATACTATTATGAGATAAATCCAATGATTCAAGAGCTTTAATGTTTCCAAGTGATGCTGGAATTCGGCCTGTGAAATGGTTATAGGACGTATTAAGCACAACCAATGACTTTAAACTCCCAACCGATTCTGGAATGTCCCCATGAAATTGGTTATTTGAGAGATCCACTACGGTAAAGGCAATAAGGATCTTTACCAGCTCCATTTCTAGCCCTTTACTCGCTATAGTCACTTTATCTTGATAATAGTATCCATCGGCAAATGTTTTGCTAAGAAATTGAGATTGAGATTTGGTCTCCATCATTGCTTTCCAACTCCTAAACATATTTGATGACAACTTACCTGTGAAGCTATTGTTAGAGAGATCAAAGATTTGTAATAGTGGAAATGTACTATTTGCTTGGGGTTGCCCAATGGTGCCATGAAATTTGTTGGATCCCAAGATGAGAATGTGCAACTGGGATAAATTTTCTATCCAGAAAGGGAAGGTGTCATGTATTTGATTGTTTCCAAAGTTTAACACCTCTAGCTTCTTGCACCTGGCCAAAGAACTTGGCACCTGTCCTTCCAATTGATTTCCATTGAGATCAAGTGTCTTTAGAGTACACTCCTCTTTGAATGTTTGAAGCAACGGGCCATGAAATGCATTTCCTCCAAGATTCAACACAATGAGGGTATCACTGATTTGACCCAAACATGGTGGAATAGAACCACTGAAGCGGTTGTGAGACAGGTCGAGGACTTGTAAGTAAGTGCAATTGCAAATAAGTGAGGGAACTTCTCCACTAAAATGATTGTTTAAAAGTGAAAAAAAAATAGAAAATAGAGGAGGGATGGGAATTGAGCCTTTTAGCTTATTAAAGCTTAGGTCAAGATATTGTAACGAGCTTAAAGAATGATAGAGAAATGGTTGCTCTAATCCCTCTAGAGCATTGTGAGAAAGATTCAAATAAAATAAAGAAATGTTTCCCAACTTCCATAGCGAGTTTGGTATTTCACCACTGAAATTGTTTGACGAAAGATGGAGTCTCACAAGCATGGGGAGTTCAAAGATTGACTTTGGAATAGGCCCATTCAACTTGTTGTTATCCAAGTTGATTGTCATTAGCAGAGAAGAGAATGGGTGGTGGAATTGGCCAAGTTGACCACTAAATTGGTTATCCTGGAGATACAGCATTTGTAATGATGGGAGTGAAAGCAATGACGAAGGAATGGTCCCACTGAGTGAATTGTTTGAAAAGTCGAGATCTGTACAATTATGAAGTGCGTTTCCATACAAAGAAGGGATTGTGCCGCTGAAATTATTGGAGTAAAGTCTGAGCTCTGTAAGCATTGTGAGTTGAAAGATTGACCTTGGAATGGGCCCCTCCAACTTGTTTTCATACAAGTTGATGATCTCAAGTACTGAAGAGGATGTGTTTTGGAACTCCCCAAGCTCACCACTAAATTGGTTTACTTGGAGATAAAGCCCTCTTAGTGATTGGAGTGAAAATAATGATGATGGGATAGGACCACTGAAACCATTGGATGAAAGATCCAAATAAATGAGGTTGCTTAGGTTGGCAAGAGTGAATGGCAATGGTCCGCTGAAACCACTGGATGAAAGATGCAAACCAACGAGGTTGCTGAGGTTGCCAAAAGACGATGGCAATGGTCCGCTGAAATCATTGAATGAAAGATCCAAATACACGAGTTTCTCGAGCTTCACACCCAGGGTGTGTAGGTTTGGCAGCCTGAAAATACTCTCCGGAAATTCGCCATGCAAACTACAACTTCTGAGGCGCAGTGAAGTTAAAGAAGAAAAGTTCCCTATGAAGTTAGGTACCATCGAAGAGAGATTGTTTCCGGTGAGGTCAAGTTCAGATAGGAAATGGAGTTTGGAAAGGGAAGGATGGATGGGGCCTGAAAGACCACATTCTCTCAAGCTCAACTTGCGGAGAAGAGGGAGTCCCGAGGATAAGGCCAAGCCCCACTCGCTACCCTGAACTGAGATGTTTGCCCAACTGAGATGGAGTTCTCTCAGACTGGACAGATTTTGGACGAATGCTCCGATGCTTGAGTTTTCGAGTTTCAGGTATTCAATATACAAACCATTGAAATATTCATTGTAAGATAGATCGAGGGACACCAAAGTGGTCAAGCGGGAGATTTCCAGCGGGATTTGGCCATAAAAATTTGAAGAAGCGAGGTTGAGATGGGTCAAACTGGTGAGCTGCTCAAACCCAGATGGGATTGGAGAGGGATCAAACTCATTGGAAGCGAGGTTCAGCTTCTGCAGGCTCTGAAGACGAAAGAGGCTTACAAAATCAATCCGACCGTAGATACGGAGCTTGCTGAGGTCGAGATTGGTCACATGACCAGTGGCACCATTGCACGTGATGCCTTCCCAAGAACAGCAATCCCTGTTTTTAGGATTCCAAGAGGGGAGTCCGGTCTTGCTGTACCTAGCAGAGAAATTAAAGCCCTGTTTCAGGTGGAGCAAAGCATAGAAGTGATCTTCAATGCATTGGTGTTGTGTTGACAAGGCCTCACTGTTACTGACACTGGAAAAGACAAAAGAGGAAGAGAAAAGGAGGGAAGAGAGTAAGAGAAACCTAGGAATAGAGAAGATGGGAAGTGGAAAGGCTTTATTAGGAAGAGAGAGGAGGAGGCGATCCATTTGCTTTGGTTGGGAGGATTTGAAATGGTGTACGAAGAGAATAGCTGGGGAGGCATTATATAGGCGAGGGAGAAGGCTTTCCACTTCGTTGGCCAATAAAAAGACCGATACGTGCGAGAGATGAGGACCACTCATCACGCAGTCAAGTACCGTTGCTTACTTCTTTTTTTTTTTCCCTTCGTTCTTTATTGTTATTATTATTAGTTTTTTTATGTTTTGCTTTTTATTTCGTTTTTTTTGTTCAATGATCCATCCAGGCCTTCTGCGATGGGCTCCACCACTGATGAAATCATGTTATCTAACAAGGCCCATTCTTGGGGTCATCCAATCTGTGAACCAGATAACTGTTTACTAATGTTTCAGCCTTTTCAGCCCTCGATATGGATGATTTGGGCCCTTTACTTTATGTGCCATATTTTGTCAATTTGTACTGTCTATCCTAACCAATGATTGGGCTCTTTACTTTATGTGTCATATTTTCTCAATTGGTACTGTTTATCCAACACTATGTTTGGTCCACTGTGACATTTGTCGGAAATCCATTCCATCCATCCATTTTGGAATTTTATGTTAAGACATGAGACAAAAAATTAGATGGATCTAAAACTTAAATGGATCACACAACTGGAAACATTGGAATGGGTTGCCTAAGTTCTAACCTTTTTAGGCTCCACTTTAATGTTTTTATGCAATCCAAACTATTAATAAAGTGACCCAAATGTTCATAAAGTCTTTAAATGAACTAAAAAATAAAATAAAAATATTAGCATGATCCAAAGCTTCTACAGCCCCATGAGTGCTTCAACTGGAGGTGTGTGACCCCCACTATTTTCTGTCGTGTGGCCCACTTGAGCTTTGGATCTACCTCATTTTTAGGCGTATGTCATGAAATGATTTGGAAAAATATATGAACGGTGTGGATATCTCATAAACATCATAGTGCCCACCATAAAATTTACCCCATCCAAATCCCTCTTGCCCATCGTAGCTTCCCTCCAGGCAAAGGGCGAGTCAGGTTTTTTTTTTAGTTAGCAATTTTATGGAGGTTACTTTGATCAAAATCTCCAATAAAATGATGCACACGTGTGAGAGATGAGTACAATTCATCAGGCACTTGGTCACCTTTTGCTAAGGTGTTTTATCTTTGTTCTTTCCCTTCTATTTTTTTATTTTTTATTTTTACATTTTTTTCATGTCATGTTTTGATTTATTTTTTTTCCCTTTTGTCTTCCCCAATTTTGACGAACAGTACTCTTTGTGGTCCACCATGGATCGATTCAGACCTTCTGCAATGGGCCCCACCATTGATGAAACCAGATCATCCTCCCAGGTGTGATGAATTGAACCATATTATCCAATACGGCCCATCGTTGGGATATGTCGGCGAGCATTGTTTACTTTAGGCACCATGTTTTTCCAATTTGTACGGCTTATTGATATGATCCCAACCATTGATCAGACGTTAGACATCTTGGATGATCTAGCATCAAAGAGAGAAAGGAGGGATGCTATGGCCCAAGTCTTTGAGACAAAGCATCAACACAATTACAGCTTCTTCAATCTCACATGTGTACTTATTTTCTAATAATTCCAGATCAGGTGGAAAAATATGTGAAGCAGATTAATTCTACAGCCGTGTGTTTGACATGTGGAAGGTTTATATCCTCTAATATAAAACCACGCCATTTCCCACCTCAAATGGGGCACATCATATACAAACAAATAAATGGCTACAAAAGAATAAATCTCAATTTACTTTGTACCTGCTGCCTCACCTAGAGAGCCACGTTGTCTGATTTTACAGGCGGAAGATCTAATCATCATTTCCAACATTATGAAATGCTCAGATCTCACGCTTACCGTTGAAAACTGTTGGGGGAGCCACACAAGTTTTAGATCAAGTAGATATTTATTTTTAAGGATATTGAATCTCCACTGTTTCCTGTAATGTGGTCGACTTTAGAATTGGATCTGCCTTATTTTTTGGCTCAAGCCATGAAATGAGATGAAAAAATAGATGGTCAGCATGGATAAAACACATACACTATGGTGAGGCCCACATAGCTTTGACACTAGGTAGGTGGCTGGTGCTGGGGTCACTGGCTAAACACATGCAGATATTAGGGATGTGCAGGGTAGCTGATTGGGTCCAGACCCCTTGAACGATATTCTGCCCAGGCAAAGTTCTGTGGGGCCCACCGTGAGTTATGGATTTTATCTAGCCATTCATCTATTGTTTTAGATTATTTTAAATATGTATCAAAAAATGAACAGTTCTAAGGCTCCAGTAGATCACACAGTCCGATTGAACTCCCATCATTAAAAACTTTTTGAGAGCGGACCAGAAAGAGTCTCTTGTGTGAGCGTATACTTTCAAGCTACTCTTCTAAAATGCTTGCGACATGAAAAAGCATACAAGGGATTGGTGACAAGCGAGTCAAGCACGTTATTACCTTTTATTAATTTATTCACCTCACACGATTTATTAATTTCTTCACGCCTGCAGATGGTGACCCTGGAAAGTCGTCCATTTGTCAAAACGTACGCCCACCTTCATTAAGTAATGTTCCCTAGAATATATAATACGTTCCTGTGTATTGCTATTTGTTATGTTGGGCTCTAGCTTTTGAATTTTATTTTATTTTTATTTTTTTTAATTTTAAGATTTAGGTTAATCTCTGGATGGTTCAATCCATGTGCCTCACCTTTAGATGGGGAAGGACAAAAAGATTAAAACTCCTGCAATATTTTGGAGAACTATGATACTCTGACTGACTACAAAGGTGTTATGATGATACGTAGGTTACTTAAAAATTGCATATTCAAACTAAATTGTCCAAGCTTTGGTTCCCATTAGATTTATTGCCAACAAGCTTATTTGATTTTCTAACAGCTAAATTAGTGGACATCTATTAGAATATTTAAATTGAAACTAGTTAGTGTTTCAACAAACATGTGTCAACAAATTAGAGGCTATGAATCGTTCAACCATCCCAGCTAGAATTTGGAATGGTCACCTAGCGGTGGTTAATAGTTTAGTCTATTTAATTCAATTTAATGTTCGCCATGGCTATAATTTCAGAGTGTTTGCATGCCAGGCACACACTACAAGAGTTTTAAATAACTACCAAATATTGAATCATTTGAACGTTGGACTAGTTCCTTTTAAATATTGATGGTCTGTTTAAGCTTTGGAATACCAATAAATCAACATATTAATTTCATTATTAGAGTTTTTTTTTTTTTTTTAAATCTCTCATGGACCATGTAACATCCTGTCCAACCAGCACAGTGTCCTGGAGCATCCACGTAGGATTTTTCGCAAGACCATTCGTTTAAACCACTCGCGGTGGGATACCACAAGTTAACTGACTTAGGATTAGCTCATTAGAATAGATCCCGGGTCATGATAGGACCCAGTGCGGGCCGTCAAGCCAGATGACTCATCTGCACTTAGCAACAGCCCGTACGGGTTATACCGCGACGCGGGAAGGTCAGAAAAATCTAAAAATTCAGAGAAGTATAGATCTCACTGGGCTTGTGGACCATCACGGACCACGGACCTAGCGGGCACCCGGAAGTGGGATCTGGCACAAGCTAAATGCACCCCACCAATGCTAGGGTCGGATCTGGCACGTGCTAATGAAACCGAGATACCAGGCTATCCAGCCGTCGGATCTCTTCTACATTTTTGGTGAAGGTCTAATGAATTTTTCTACACCCGTCCACAAATTATGGGACCCAATCGAGGAGCAGTGACCGTTGATCGCAAATCGAACCCGTACGACCAAACCCCAGGTCCGATCGTCCCCAAATTTTGCATGGCCCTTCATCGGGCCATGGAGTATCTATCCTATAAGTTTCATGGCCAGAGGGCCCCCAAAACTGCTCCAATCACCGGAATGGCCCCCACAGGGGCATTTGAAGATCAGAATCGTTGACTCAAACCCCATAACCGTTCATCCGTTTATTCTCAAATTTTATATGACCCCTCATTGGGCAATAGGGCACCTACCCACCAAATTTGGTGGCCGGAGGGGTGTTAGGGCCGCCCCTAGGCCAATATGGGGTCCTAAAGGGCCATTGTAGGCATTTAAAGAAACTTAAGGCCAGAGGGCCCAAGTCTAGGAAATAAAGCCCTAGCTCTCTCATAACTCCCTCCTTTACTACAACCACCAAGGAGTAAAGAGAGAGAGAGAGAGAGAGAGAGAGAGAGAGAGAGAGAGAGCAAAGGAGCAAAGGAGAGAGAAGAGAGTGTGAAGGAGAGCTAGGAGGACCCTCCAAGAAGAACTCCTCATCCACGAGCGCCCTTTTTACTCTGTTAATCATCTAGGTAAGATCCATCACCCATTTTCGTTGAAACCCATGTGATTGAGAAGGGATTTGCTTGGGTTCTAATATACAAATGTTGTTGTAGGGATTCTGCCCGATCAACCCCCAAAATCTACCCTCCTAGGTCGATCCCACGCCTTCTACAAATTCGAAGGTGCAGACTATTGTTCTTAGGAGGCATAACACCAATTTTAGTACGAGCTTAATAATTTTGATTGCTTAGATGTTATATTCAAAATTTTAGAGAAACCCTAGGAATTATATGTTTATTGGAATTCTATGGATGTGCATGCTTAACTCTCAATTTGGTATTGATCTTGCCTCTCATATGATATTATGTATGGATGATAGTATGCTCATGCTTGCTTGATCCTTTTCCCTCGTATGTGGTGCTACATTGTGTGTATGATTTATTACCCTTGTGCCCATGATTTCTTAAGATAGAGGAAGTACTTAACTTCCTCACAAACCCACACACTCACACACACCTTATTCTTAATAATGTATGTTAGCTTGGTAGGAGTATTCGTTTGTATGTTTGAGATGCATGAGAACATGTTATTAATATGTTTGTTGATAACCTGGATAGTTGGTAGGTTATGAATCACCCTCACACTCTTGGGTTGGCCAGGAACATAAGGAGAGACGGTAGCCCCATCGGTAGGACTATGCTAGGGCTAGATCCGTGGGTTTGGGCAGGTATGTTCGGGTGGTTGTAGTTCGACTACATGGGTCCCTTGTGCCCGATGTCACTCGTCTGGCGCTCGCCCGACTCGTGCGGTCTAGCCTACTGTCTGGCCAACTTTGTTTGTTAACCCTGCTGCTCACACATGTATGGAACCTGAAACACCCTACAACCGTAAGCGGCCTACCAATAACCAATTGCAACTGGTCCACAGCCTCGTGAGTCGGGTATGGTGGAATGAGACACTGTGTTCGAGCTGTCGGCCTACATTGGGGTGTCGCGCCTCCCCGCAGTGACCGCGAGCAATCCCTTCCTCTCGGCACTCCACATGTATTTGAAGTCGGGGATGAAGAACCCGAAGGGATCACAGACCACGGGGTCTCGGCCTCATGCATTGAGGGGTCTTGGCCTCGCAACCAACATAGGGCATTGATACGTGGGGTATACCAGATTCCCTAACCTGCTAGATGAATGGACTTAACTAATAACTAGGCTAACATGATCGCATCGCATCGCATTAGTTAGGGTGGCGACTCGGCAGTCGAGGTCGCTCTGAGGGAGTGTTGTCATACGCGATCGTTAGATGGAGTCGCTCGAGGGAGCGTTGTGGAGAGGGCACACATCATATCATTTATCATGCATGCGCATTAATAAGATTAGCTAGGTGTTTATGATTGACTGTTTTCATTAAATTCATAGTATAATTGATACTTGTTATAACTTGAGACTAATAGCACCCACCAGTTAATCACTCACTCCCACTGGGGACGGTGTTTTAAAATACCAACCAGACCCGTTCATAGATGCAGGTGACGCAGGGCTGGAGGAGCCTGACGAGGCGAGCTTCGACGAGGAGGACGATCTATTCTATTTCCAGTTGATGGACAGCTCTCCATCGACTTGATGGGCAAGATTGAGATTGCTGAGCAGTGGGCTCAGCCTTATTCTTTTTTTGGACATAGTATTCTTTTGTTGTATGGGTTGGACAACACTTTGTGCGACCCATTTATATTTTTAAACCTGTATTTATGATAGATTTCTTTCATTTCAGTAAACTTGTGTAGCTGTGCTTGTTACAGGAAATTCCAAGCTGCATATTTAAACCTGATTAAACGCATTAATGAAAATTTATTATAAGTGACATTTGAGAACTCGGGAGTTGAGTGTATGCACGACCCCCGATTTTCAGAGTATTACAGACCATAAGGCCCATCATTATAAATGGTTTTGATCATTGAAAAGGTCATGATCCAACCACTAAAGTGCTAATATATCCTATTGCAACCCATGGGAATGAATTATACAAAATCTTGTGTTGATTCTTCCATCTACTCTTTTGTCTTCATTCAAGTAATTGATCATGTGCATAATTTACTCAAAAAAATTTCATCCTCGGCTTGAAGAAAACCATCGCGGCTGCATACATATATACACACACTCATACATTTGTACTTTAATAAACTTCATGCCCTCATATATTAATTATGATATTCTTGAGCATTCATCAAATCTACTGTTGAAAGAGCTACTCATCATTATATTAAGATATCCAATTGTCCACTTTACTTTTGGATCACCGATGATAGAAAATAGATATCAAGATCAGTAGATCCACCTATCTACACACCCAACAATGATTATGAACCATTCATTTTACCCGTTACTCAAATCTACCATAGGAACCATGGTCTAACTATCCCACTCCCTAGTACATGTATGTACACACTATTTTTATACATCCCGAGCTTCCATAACATTACAAGCTTGATATATCATTGATCTAAGCTATTGAGAATACTTTTCATGGACTTATTAAGCTATCCAACCGTTCGATTTCAATCTGTATCATTGCATCATTATACAATTTACAAAGATCTAATTCGAACCATTTAGATCAGATCATTTGTGATTCTAAACTTTTCATCATGATCCTGATATATTGATGAACATTATACATCATTAAAGTTCAATTCCAATAACTATATACCTATTATTGAGTATTTAAAATTTTCTATAGAATACGCTTCCCAACTCAATGGTAAGACTTAGAAAGAAAGGCTACAAGACCCACCGTGATGTGTGTTATATATCCACTTTGTCAATCAATTTTACCGTATCATTTTTTTATCATTTTTTTCATATTATATATATATATATCCTCACTGTGTTACTTTAAGTGCATAATTTGTCAATTTTTACAGTCTTATGGATATAATCCCAACCATTGATCTGACGTTGGACATCTTGGATGATCTGGTATCAAAGAAGAAAGACGGTCACTGTGGGCCCTGGTCTTCGAGACAAATTAATGACTACAAACAAATAAATGTCGATTTATCTTGTATGTTATGCCTCACCTGGAAAGTCGACTCTGTCTAATTTTATAGGCAGAAGATTTAAGCATCATTTCCAACATTATGGAAAGCTTATCTCACACTTACCACTGAAAATTTTTCGAGAACCACATAAGGTTTATATCAAGTTCATGCATGTGTTTCCCTTTTATCCAGGCCTATGTGATCTTGTCAACCAGTGACCTTATAAAATTTTTAATGGTGGACGCTCAATTCCTATTATTTAGTGTGTTGTGGTTCACTTTGGATTTGGATCTACCTAATTTTTTGGCTTATGTCATAAAATGAGCTGAAAATGGATGATCGGCATGGATAAAACACGCATTATGATGAGGCCCACGGAGCCTTGAAACTAGCTAGGTGGCTACTAGTGTGAGTAGCCTCACAAGGGGCTGCCCAACATAAAAAAGAGAGGCAAGGGAGTGACGACAAGTGAGTCAAGCTAGTCAAACCCTTTATTAATTTATTCACGCCTGCCGATGGTGACCTAAAAAGACCATCTATTAAAATGTGGACCCTCCTTCCTTCTTAATTAATGTTCCTTAAAATACTTTCCAATGTATTGTTATTAGATAGATTGGGCTCTAGCCTTTCGATTTGGGCTCATCTTTAAATGGTCCCATCCATGTGTCTTACCTTTGGATGGGTAATAGCAAAAAGATTAAACTCTGCGAATATGTTAGAGAACTTTGATAATCTGAGTATGAAGGTGTTATAATGATACACAGGTTACTTAAAATTAGCATATCCAAACTAAATTGCCCAAACCATATACACAGGTTTATGGGCATATTAAAATTGAAAGCAGGTGGTGTTTACAAACATGTGTCAACCAATTGAGGCTAGAATTGTTCAACCAGTCCAGCCAGACTTTGGAATGGTCAGCAGTGGTTAGCAGTTTAATTAGTCTATTTAATTCAAGTTAATGAATGCCATGGCTATACTTTCAGAGTGTTTGTGTCAAGCACACACTCTACAAGAGTATCAAATAACTGCTAAATATTGAATCATTTGATCATTGGATTAGTTCCTTTTAAATATAGATGGTCTATTAAGCTTTGAAAAATAATAGATTAACATATTTCAATATCAGAATTTTTTTTTAAAAAAAATCTCCCATGGACCATGAGGACCAGCACAATAAATGGTTTAGATTAGAAAACAAGTGATCCAACCACCAAAGTGCCAATATATCCTATTGCAACACATGGCAATGTATTATACCAATCCTTGCCTGTTGATTTGTCCATCCACTCTTGTCTTCACCCAAGTAATAGACCATGCATGACTTAAGTTGTACATATATAGGTGTAGTAATTCAAAAATTTTCATGCACGAGTATGTGCATGGCTGTTCGACCAGGTGCATAATTTAGTGAAATATTTTTCTTTTCTTCGAATTGAATAAAATGCTCATAGATGTATACATATTTACACACACTTAATCATACATACACATTTTAATAAACTTCGGACCCTCGTATATTCTAGTATTCTCAAGCATTCATCAAATCTTTTATTGAAAGAACTACTCATAATGAGACTAAGATATTTGATCATCTACTTTATTTTGGATCACCCAATCATAGATAACTGACCTTGGGATCATTACAATATTCATCCATCTACACACCCAACAATGATCATGAACCATCATTTTACCTGTTACTCAAGTATAAGCTTAACCTAATGTCGGAATCACGATCTAATTACCCTGATCCTAAGTACATGTACATACACACTTTTTTTTTTAATACATCTTGAACTTACATAATGCTATATGCTTGCTTTTTCATCGATCTAAACCATCGAGAATACTCCTTATGGACCTATTAAGTTATCCAACAATCCGATTTCAATATGAACCATGACATTATCATGAAATTTACAAAGATCTAATTTGACTCATTTATATCTAGTCATTCACAATTCTCAACCTTTTATCATGATCATGATAGAACAATGAACGTTGGCCACGTCGTCCAAGATTGGGCCTAAAATTTAAGTTTGCTTATTAATTGGGCTAGGCTTGGTTGAGTCTAAGGTCTTGTCCATGGTGAATTTCTAGGGCGTTTTTATCATAGGTCATCAATGGTAGAGTACACTTAATGAAAACCCTTAGATCATGCAAAAAAGTGGAAGGCCATGCTTGGTGGCTTGGGTTCCGGTTCTCATCTGTTTCTGTCATGGGCCTAGATGGGCTTGAGCGTAGTTTCACTTTTGGGCCAGTCTTGGACAGACAGGGCCCACCCCTTTGCATCCCTATCCATGGGTCGAGTTTGGCTTGGATTTGAAATCCGAGAATAGGCCATTTCTTAATGTCAATGGGCTCAATGGGCCTATAATCCAAGGCTCAATTGCTTACCGACACCCCAGCTCGATGGGGCAATGTACATGCATTTATGTGTCTATATATTATATATAAATAAGGATGAAAATAGAATATATAGAATTTCTATATTTATGACAATAATATATAGATAGTTAATTAGGAGTAGCAGCAATTTGGGTATGAAAAATGGAGGCTAAGAACGGCTGGTTAAGACCTAGGAGTGGGTTGGTACAAGTTTAAGGCTCTAAAAGAGCAAGGGAAAGGCTTAAAAGCATGTGGTTGAAGATGGTAAGAAAAGACATGACCTATGCCCTTTGATAGAGTGGAATGGCAAAAAAGGATCCATGTAGCTGCCCTCCACCTATTGCTGATCAATTAGTTGGGGTGATGCTTATATATATATATATCTCATTTATTTTTATTTTTATTTTTAAAAGGTAAAATCCTATCCTTCCTTTTCAAGTAATCCACATATAAATCGGTCTGTCACTACTATCATTTTAAGAGTAGGTGGACTCTATTTTTGATATTGGCCCCAAAAGATTTTCTTTTTGAATAAAATGTGTTTTATTGAGGTAAAAAAAACATGTTTAACTCGGTGTTACCCAAGAAAAGATTTTTGTACACAGAGTTTTAAACTTTTAATTAATATGTGAGTTTTTCCTTTTCGAACATATGGAGTTTGAACTCAAGTTTTAATTTGAGCATTTTGGGTCAATTATGATCTCTCTCCCTCTTACACTATTTATTTATTTATTGTGCATCACAAGCCAACTCATTGATAGAACTGTTCAACGGAGGTTACTTGGACCGTAAAGTAATAGAGAATTATGTGTACCAAAGATGGCTCTGTTACAAGTTCGACAAGCATTTCTCTCATTACGGAGGGCAAATGACAAGTACACAACAAAAATCCCTGAGTCCCGACAGAAACAAATGGGTTGTCGAAGAGGTCATGACCCTCCAAGGGATCCCACTTGGTGATTATTTCAGCATATGTATTTGCTTCATCAAACCATTTATTCCACGAATTATCATGGCCATGAAATTTGGACCACTGACTGATCTTCCAATATAGAGATTTTTTTGGGGTATCTCACATTTGTGGTTGGACCCTGTGAATCACTGATCCACAGGATCTACTTTAAGGGTTGCGCTTTTTTCTAGATCGGGATACATGAGTTTCATGTCTAATCATTGCTTTTGTTTGGTTTGCAGCTTCAGAAATGCAGGAGAGTTCAATAAATAAATAAATAAATAAAACGAGATAGGTGTGATGAGGTTCCTCACTGTCTTCCTTACGAGGATAATTACTCTGAATCCAAGGAGCCTCTTTAGACTCCTCATATACCTCGAATCCGCGAGGGAAAATAAGAAAATATAAATAAATTCTAGAAATTCAAAATTTTATTAGGTAGATAATAAAAATGAATTTACAATCTCTGAAACAGTGATACCAAAACTAGGAATAAGTTTCATAATCAAACTCCAACCTATACTCCCTAAAATTCATAATTACTAAAAATAGTAAAATTCTACTCTAATAAAAATTCTAATTCTAATAAAACTCTTTTAAGGCTAATTTGTAAAAATAAAAATTCAGAATAAACTTTACTAGAAGAGTCTTAATATGATTACAAGTTATTTCTAAAAAATAAGAAAAATCTAAAACTTTAAAAATAATTTTTTTATTAAAAATAGTAATTTTTCTTAAATTTCCATTTTTGAGCTGAAAGTACATGTTTTTTGACGAAACAGACAAATGTGACCCACTTTTGTGAGCTGAAAGTATTTAACGGGAGTTGCGTGGCTGAAAAACAACAAGCTTCAGAAAAGGATTAATATATAAGAATGTGATGTCAAATCTGGCTGATCACATGAAAGAAATGTTCAGACTAGTTGAGGACTTCATACTGGGAAAATAGAAGAGATCCATTGCAGTCGACTGCGTGGGTGGATTTTGTTTTTTCGTTGATTTATATCACTAAGCCAAGGTTGGCTAATACCGTTCCCATCCCCCAGCTGGAAAATACCAAGCACGAGAATCCTCCGTTGTATTTCCTAGAGGCACTGGAGTTGTAGGGCCCATCGCATCTCAAGGGATATTGACCAAGATGCAATGGTTTGTGAATTGTCGCTTGGGTTTAGAAAGTGTGCTGTTTCAGGAAGAGATTTGCGATAAGAAAACGACCTGATCTTTCTACTTGCAGAGAGAATGTAGACATTGTGTGGGATGGCTAAAGTTAAATTATGTAATTTTGGTTGTTCAGAGGTCGAAAAAGGAACGGATTCATTTGCATAAGAAATTAGGATCTAGGAATTCATTTACAATTCTCAACACGAAACTCATTTTTAAGCTTCTACAGTAACATTCTTTATGATTCTAGGTTAGTTTTTTCCTCCGTTAAGAGACGAATTTGAAATTGTAGTTGAATAGAGAAGATCGTGGCGTGCTTCTAAGCTTAATTCCATTATTTCCTTGTATCCTTTTTCGACAACGTGTACAACTCAGAGAAGATGGGCAGGTCGCAGGGCATTTATGCTTTGATGGTTGTGAAGACATTTGAACCCAAGACCATGGCATTGGTAAGAACAGCCGTCTTGTAACAAAAGATTCACTACAACGGCATGATTTTTGTTCGTAGGATATATATAGAAATTTCTTAGGTTGTTGCTCAATGGAGCTTTGTTCTTCATATCTAATTTATGTAAATCTTGGAATTACATTGCTCGGAATCTCAATTGAGATATGGTTTCAGTTTCTGTCGAATCAGAACTGTAACATTACATTGTATTGAAATTAATGTAATTTTTTTCTTTGTCAATTGATACGGTGGACTTTTCCTTTTGTTGGTGAGCTGATCTTTAGTGGATCACGTTAAGCTTATTGTGTCCTAGAAATTGACGGGCTATTTGGATGTTTGCCGATCAATGGATTGTGGGATCGTAAGTCATCCCACCGGCATTTTGTGGGAGCAGGAGTGTTTGCCAAAACCATCTTAGAAAAGAAGCTTTTGGCAAATAAGAAAGAAACTTGAGGACCTGGATAGGTAGAGCCCAACTTGTTAGAGATGAGCACAAATATGCTTTGCATGGGACCCATCTTTGACAGGCTAGGCTCTACCTATCACATCCCATGTTGTGCTTATACCAATATCAATGGAAGCAGGGGCAGTACACAATCTGTGCCCACAGTCCATTGGGTAGAAAGCTGTGTAGATGGTGATCATGGAAAGAGGGACAAGAATTGCATGGTGACCCTGTCATCATGGATGTCCGTGGTGACACAAGAGTGGGATTTGACTGGACCACCGGCTGCTTTCAGGATGGGCCTAGTTGGATGCATACTCAACCTAACGATGATATATAGTAGATAGCCTTCTCCTTCTTGCCTGTATCATGCATCATGCTGAAGAAGTTGCTGAAGAAGTTGATTCATGGACTCACATCTTGCAACCTAGCTACTGGTGGATGCTGTGGGCCCCATCATGATGTATGTGTTTTATTCACGTATGCTGTCCATCCATTTTTCCAGTTCATTTTACGGCATGAGCCTAAAAATGAGGCAGATCCAATCTCAGGTGGACTATAACACATGAAGACAATGGTGATTTTATGTCCACCATTATAAACATCCTGAGGTCCATTGTAATGTTTATTTGCCATACAACAAACAAGCATGGATGAAGGGAAAACATAAATATCAGTTTGATCCAAAACTTATGGCTCTTTGGAAGTTTTTATTGGTGGGCATTCAATTACCACTGTTTCCTATAGTATGGTCCACCTTATATTTGGATCTGCTTAACTTTTGGGCTCAAGCTGTAAAATGAGCTGGAAAAATTGAGGGACGGCATGGATAAAACACATATATACATTATGGTGCAGCCATGGAGCTTTTCCAACACCGACCAGCATGGTCATTATGCAAGAGAGGATTAGGCGTTACCCTAACCATGGGGCCCACCTTGATGAATGTGTTATATATCCATGCATCCATCGGTTCTTCCAGATCATTTTAGGATGTGGTCGCAAAACTTAATCAGATCCAAATCTCAGGTGGACCACACTACAGGAAACAATGTTGATTGAATGCCTACCATTAGGACCCAACTAGGGCCGACCGAAATTTTTATTTTCCATCAAAACCTGTTGATAAGGTCAAAGAGACCTGATTGAAGGGAAAATACAAAGATCAGCTTGATGCAAAGCTTTTATTCCCCACAATAAGTTTTTAATGGTCAATCACTATAGTGTCAAGTGGTGTGGTCCACCTGAGATTTGGATCTGTTTAAGTTTTGGGATCATCCTAAAATGAGATGGAAAATCAGATGGACAGCGTGGATATACAACACATTCATCAAGGTGGGGCCCATACAGTCAAGGTAAGACCTATTCTACTCCCACAAGCCACATCCAACAGCTTTCAACATCCTTTTTGTGGCTCAATCTCTTGCCGTGGCATATGGTCCAATCAAATCCCACTGTATGATGTCACCATGTCTAGGTAGCAAGGTCAACACCCAATCCGGGTCTACCTCTATAGGTGGGATCACCTTCTTTGGATGTTACTCGACCTATTCGACATGGACGTGGTCGAACCCTATCCAGTTCGACCCCATGAGTCACCCACAAAATTCGCCAATGACTCAATTGAGTCATGAATTGACCTGAGATTGGATTGCGACTTGGATGGCCATACAAGGCCCAAGTAGTTAAAGTTGAATAAGTAATATTGTGTTTAATGGAAGTGATTAAATAAAAGCCATATGCATGAAATGCTAAACCATTAACATATAGATTTTTTTCCAGAAAGGTGGGAGCGCACCACCTATAACTTTGTTGATTTGATAAAACATTGTACAAACATTCACGGGCTCCACAGAAAGGAGACGGGCATCACTTATCATACAGCCATCAACATATAGGTTGATACATTGGATATAACATTATAAATATCATCTTTTTTATTAATGCTTCAGTTCCCTTGACACCCTTTTCTCTTCTCCTACCTCCAATTCTCTTAGTATTGATGCATTCAAATAAATGTCTCACATGGAAAAATCAACAGAAGCACTCTATCACTGAATATTGTGAATTTTCTCATTCCATTTGTCCAAAGTGATAGAGTCCAAAAAAGAATTCCCATTCCCACTCCGTATCCAACTGCAAACCCAATCCACAGTAATTCCCAGTCGTATTTATTTTCTGATTGTGCTGGTGGTGTTGAAGCCTTAATGTAGTTGCATTTCTTTGACAATGGAGGGCCACATAATCCCAAGTTCCCTAGAAATGATTCATTTGTGAATGTACTGAATTGTTGACCTTGCGGTATGCTTCCTATGAGGAGGTTTTGCGAGAGGTCCAACACCTCGAGGAACGTTAGCTTTGTTAGCTGTAAAGGGATCTCACCAGACAAACTATTATGTGAAAGATCTAATGACTCAAGTTCCTTCATGTTCTCCAATAATGCAGGAATTTGGCCTATGAGACGGTTGTAGGACATATTGAGCACAAGCAATGATTTTAAATTCCCAACTGATTCTGGAATATTCCCATGAAATTGGTTATTTGAGACATCTATTACCGTGAAGGCGGTAAGGATCTTTACCAGTTCCATTTCCATTCTCTTGCTCACTATAGTCACTTTATCTTGATAGTACCCTTCATCAAATGTTTTGCTAATGAATTGAGATTGGGATTTAGACTCCTCCATCATTGCCTTCCAACTCCCGAACATATTTGATGACAAGTTACCTGTGAAGCTATTGGAAGAGATGTCGAAGATTTGCAACAGTAGAAAGGAGTGATTTGATAAGGGTTGTCCAATGGTGCCGTGAAATTTGTTGGATCCTAAAATGAGAATGCGCAGTTGAGACAAATTTTCCAACCAAAATGGGAAGGTGTCATGTATTTGATTGTTTCCAAGGTTTAACACTTCTAGCTTCTTGCACTGGGCCAAAGTACTTGGCACCTGCCCTTCCAATTGATTTCCATTGAGATCAAGTGTCTCTAGAGTACACCACTCTTTGAATATTTGAAGTAAGGTGCCATTAAATGCATTTCCTCCAAGATTCAACACAGTGAGGACATCACTTATTTCACCCAAACATGATGGAATAGAGCCATTGAAGTGGTTACGAGACAAATCGAGGACTCGTAAGCAAGTGCAATTACAAATAAGTGAGGGAACTTCTCCGCTAAAATAATTGCTTGAAAGTGAAAAGAAAATGGAAGAGAGAGGAGGAATTGGAATTGATCCTTTTAGCTTGTTAAAGCTTAGGTCAATATATTTCAATGAACTTAAAGAAATATGAGGAAACGGTTGCTCTAATCCTTCTAGAGCATTCCGAGAAAGATTCAAATAAGACAAACTGCCATTTCCAACCTTCCATATCCAGTTGGGTATTTCACCATTGATTCTGTTATCGGAAAGGTCTAAAGCACATAGCCTCTCGTGGTTTCTCAAGATGTCTGGAAATTTGCTAATGCTGCAAGATTTTAAATACAAATATTTAATATGAGAGCAGGATGCAGAGGTTGAATTGCTTCCGCCATCATGGACTGAGAAGTTGTTATCTGAAAGACTCAGGCTCCAGAGGTTCTTAAGGTTTAGGAACAAGCCAAGGTCCATGTCACCACTGAAATTGTTTGATGTAAGCACGAGGCCTTCAAGCTTTGGGAGTTGAAAGATGGACATTGGAATAGGCCCCTCCAAGTTGTTGTTACACAAAATGATCCATCGCAAAGAGGATGCATTGTGGAACTCATCAAGTTGACCACTAAATTGGTTATCCTGGAGATAAAGCTCTTCTAATGATGGGAGTGAAAAGAATGATGATGGAATGGTCCCACTGAGTGAATTGTTGGAAAAGTCGAGTTTTATACAATTATGAAGTGCATTTCCATATAAAGAAGGGATTGTGCCATTGAAACTATTGGAGTTAAGAAAGAGCTCTGTAAGCTTGGTGAGTTGAAAGACTGACCTTGGAATAGGCCCCTGGAACTTGTTTTCATTCAAGTGGATGATCTCTAGTAGTGAAGAGGATGCATTTTGGAATTCCCCAAGCTGACCACTAAATTGGTTACATTGGAGATGAAGCTCTCGTAATGATGGGAGTGAAAACAATGATGATGGGATTGGACCGCTGAAACCATTGGATGAAAGATCCAAATGCACGAGGTTGCTGAGGCTGGCAAGAGATGATGGCAATGATCCACTGAGAAGTGAATTGTAAGATACATCCAGGGTTTGTAGGTTTGGCAGCCGGAAAATACTCTTTGGTATGGCTGAAGAGAGATTGTTTCCACTGAGGTGGAGTTCAGATAGGAAATGGAGCTTGGAAAGGGAAGGATGGATGGGGCCTGATAGACCACAATACCTCAAGCTCAACTTGTGGAGATGAGGGAGTGCCGAGGATAACGCCAGTCCCCACTCACTGCCCTGCGCTGATATGTTTACCCAATCGAGATGGAGTTCTCTCAGACTCCACAAATTTTGGACGAATGCTCCAATGTCTGGGTTTTCGAGTTTCAGGTATTCAACATACGAACCATTGGTATATTCATTGTAAGATAGATCGAGGGACAGCAAAGTGGTCAAGCGGGAGATTTCCATTGGGATTTGGCCATAAAATTGCAAAGAAGAGAGGTTGAGATGGGTCAAACTGGTGAGATGTTCAAACCCAGAAGGAATTGGAGAGGGATCGAAGTAATTGGAAGCGAGGTTAAGCCTCTGCAGGCTCTGAAGACAAAAGAGGCTTACAAAATCAATCCGACCGGAGATATTGAGCTCACTGAGGTCGAGACTGGTCACGTGACCAGTGGCACCATCGCACGTGATGCCTTCCCAAGAACAGTAATCCCTGTTATCAGGATTCCAAGAGGACAATGTAGTCATGGTGTACTCAGCGGAGAAGTTAAAGCCCTCTTTGAGGTGGAGCAAAGCAGAGAAGTGATCTTCAATGCAATGGTTTTGGGTTGACAAGGCCTTATTGTTATTGACACTGGCAAAGACAAAAGAGGAAGAGAAAAGGAGGGAAGAGAATAAGAGATACCTACATAAGGAAGAGAGAATGGAGAAGAAGTTAGGAAATGGAAAGGCTTTATTGGTAAGAGAGGAAAGGGGGAGAGCCATTTGCTTTGGTTAGATGGATTCGGGATGAGGTGGGAAGAGAAAAGCTTGGGAGGCATTATATATACGGGCAAGGTAGGAGCTTTCCAGTTCGTTGCCCAATAAAATGCCGCACACGTGTGAGAGATTAGTAGCACTCATCACGCAGTCAGTACTCTTGCTAAGACTTTTTCTTCTCCGTTATTTACTCTTTCTTTCTTTCTTTTTTAATGCTTTATTTTTTTATTTGTTCATTTTCTGAAATGGGACCCACCATTGATCTAGACCTTCTGAAATGGGCCCACCATTGATGAAACCAGACCATCCTCCCAGCTGCGATGGATTTGGGATCATCCAATCTGTGAGCCAGATAACTGGCCTAGATCAATCCACAGCTCGGATCGTCCTATCTGTATTTGGTGGGGCCCAGCACTGTTTACCAATCGATTTGGCCTTTTCAGCCATTTAGATGGGAGATTTGGGCCATTTACTTTAGATGCCATATTTTATTAATTTGTACAGCCTATCGATATGATCCCAACCACTGATCAGACGTTGGACCCATAGTGACCCACAGGGACGGTCACTATGTGTCATACGTGTGACTATTTTCTAATAATCCTAGGTCAGCAGAATATGGCAGGCAGAGTAACTCTAGAGCCATGTGATTTACATGTGTGAGATCGGAGCCTTCCATCAGATGCGCTGCAATGTTTAGATCTACTGATATAGAAACCACAACATTTCACACCTCAGGTGGGTCACACCATATCAAAACAAATGAATGGCTACAGAAACAATAAATTTCAATTTACTTTGTACGTTATACCCCTGGAGAGCCACATTGTCTTATTTTACATGCACAGGATATAAGCATCATTTCCAACATTATGGAATGCTAGATCTCGCACACATGTTTCATATTTGCAATGATCGGGTACTCCTCTCAGCACCGATTACTTGCTGAGTAAACTGTGGGGTCCACGTTGATGTATATGTCTTATCCACACCGTCCATCCATCTTTGCAGCTCATTTTATGGCACGAGACCAAAATTGAAGCATATCCAAAGCTCAAGTGGACCACACCACAGGAAACAGTGAGAATTGAATGCCAACGGTTGAAAACTTTCCTTCATCCAGGTCCGTGTATATGTGACCTTATGAACATGTTGGATTTTTTTTTATTTTATTTTTTGATGGCCGTTGGGTATATGACAAATACAAAAGGTGGGGCCCACAAATACATGTTATTCAGGTGCCCACCAGAAAGAAAGAAACGAAAAAAAAAAAAAAACAAATAAAAAACAAAAAGGAAGAAAAAGGCAGCAATGGTTTCTAAATGTACCACTACACTTTTTGACCTTTGTATATGAATCATGGGTTAGCCATGAACTTATGGGTGACCAATCAGGCAATTAATACCAGCTATATTTTCCCTTTGGACCATGTTGGATGACAATTAAACATCAAGGTGGGCTCTTGGAAAGTTTTAACGGAGGATGCCATTATCCCCACTCTTTCATGTGGTGATGTCCGCTTGAGATTTGCACATACTTCAATTTTAGGGTTATGCCCAAAATGAGATGATGAAATGGATGGGCGGTGTGGATAAGACACATTCATTACGGTAAGTCATACAGAGTTTCTGCTGCTCTACGTGAGAACCTCGCTCTTAAATTGTGTTAGAGAACTTATAAGTAATACAGGGGATGGGGGTGGTCCGCTTGATGGCAGCTCAAGGGTGGCCTTCGAACGATGGGGCAAACCAAATGGGCAGCTCTGATCAATAAGTAATTTAGTTAACTTTGTGACTCAAATTTAGAACCCGGCATTGCCAATTCAATTCAGCTGCTTGCTAGGTCGGGTTAACCCTGTAAGCTTGAAATGTACTACTTGCTTTCAATTGCTGTAACTCTGGCATGAATTTGGTTGACTGGTAACGAGCCAAATCGACTCATTCAGTTAGGACATTTCCATCGGCAAATAAGAGGTGGGCTCAGTGGTTCCCAAATCCACCGTGAACGGAGCAAGCTATAATTATGGTTTTTTTCTTCTTATTTAATATATATATATATATATATATATATATATATATATATATATATATATCACTTTAAATATTATTAATTTATTAAATATAGAGTCAAGTCAATTAAAAATGCTACTAGTCCTTGAGTGAACCCAATTACCCAGCTTAGACTTAAGTCCAATTTATTTTTTTAAAAAAAAAATTGAACTATGAGTTTTCCTTTATTTAAAATAATTATTCAACCAAACACCTTTATATTAATTTATTTACACTACTGTGTAAGGTTTATCAAATGGCAAGGATGGAAAGGCAATTGACAAAGTGGACACATCTTTTCTATTTATTATTTACTTAAGTCAAGAGTGGAGAAAAAGATGGTCCTTGGTAAAAGGTGTAGAAAAAATGTAGTGTTTATGCTGAAATCTGGTCATCCTTGTTAGACCTATTGAGTACATGCAAAAACCAATCAACAATGAAGACCTTGGCTATGGTAGGAGGACCCTCCGATGCTGAAGTTAGAACAGGGGATTTGGATCTAATTGACAAGTGCTACTGTGCTTACCTCTCACTGTATGTGGGGTCTCAATTTATAGCTTTAGTGCCATAGATGAAAAACTTCCCTACTTGGAAGATGTGTATCATAGAAGGGATTTTCTTCCTAGCATGTTATCATCTTTCCGAAATCTTAGGCAAGGATCCCGAGGAGATCTTATCTTATCATTTCCAAGTGGTCGGCCTCCGAGGAGTTCAAGATTAATGACTGAATCCAACCTCATAGACCGGGTGGTTGAGGTCCGTGGTCGGCCTTCGATGGTCAATTGTGCTCTTGTAGTGGAGTTGGTCGAGGTTCTGCGGATCGAACAAAATCAGTAATTGTGATTAGTATCTACCCTTAAGGTCGAGTCGGTACACAATCGTTTGTTGGTCGCCAATGGAGTGTTAGCTAGACACTCCTCGCGGTTGGTCCTTGGGTTAGTCATAGAGAAAATGCTCAACTCGGATAAGAGTTCAGTCAATGACAAGCGGTCGGGCTCTTACCCAACCTTCATTACTTGCGCTATGCATTCTCCTACTCCGGATGTTCTGGCCAGTCCATTTTACCCATAATAGGTAGGTATACTTTTTTAAAGGATTGATGTTACCGTCTTCTTATGTTCTCTACGGAAGCAGGATGGGTGCGTCCCTAGCCAAACCTAACCCAATATGGTAAGGCCCTAACCACGCGGCCCACCTTGTTGTATTTATTCTATATCCACTCCGTCCATCCACTTTACTAGCTAATTTTTGGACTCACGCTCTAAAATGAAGTTGATTCAAATCTCATGTGGACCATAACATATGAAAAGTGATTCCTAAATGCCCCCATTAAAAACTTCTTAGGGCCACCATAATGTTGATTTGCCATCTCACATGTTGATAATGTCACAAAAATCTGGATGAAGGGAAAGAAATAAATATCAGCTTGACCCAAAGCTTTTGTGGCACATAAGAAGTTTTTAATGTTCGATCAGGACTCTTTTCTATGGTGTAGCGCGCTTGAGATTTAGATTTACTTCATTTTTGAATTCGTGCCCTAAAATGAGCTAGGTTGAAAAATAGATGGATGCATGCCATGGATATACAATACAACATCAAAGTGGGCCCCATGGCTAAGGCGGCATTGTGTTGGGTGAGGTCGGGCTGTACCTAATTTGCAATCTTAGATTGAACCTTGTTATCTAATGATTTAGAGTGGGCCCTACAACCCTATATCCATTGGGCTCAGTGGTTCCCAAATCAATCATGGTGAGAGCAAGCTATATTTATGGGGTTTTTCTTTTTTTTTACTTCTTTCTGTTTAAAATTTTTACAACAATATATATATATATATATATATATATATATATATATATATATATATATATATGCGCTCGACCTCACTATAAGCTCCCGTGAGGTTGAGCTATGTGGGCCCCACTATGATGCGTATCGACCATCAACACCGTGTATTTGATGGGTCCCCTCTAAATTATGGGATATCCCAAACATCAGCCGTATATAGAACTCAGGTGGGCCATAACATCTAAAATCATGTGAAAACATGCCAAAAACATATAAAAGCACTTGGTGGGGCCCACATGAGTTTTGAATACTGGTGAAACTTGGTTTGAACCCTCATCCAAGTGGGACACACAATGGATGGTCTAGATTTGCAAACCACATCTCGGTGGGCCCAAAACATGATTATGAATGTTTTAATGGTGCACAGCCCCTCCCCACTTCTGTATGTGGTGTGGCCCACATAAGTCACAGATTGACTTGAGTTTTGAGATCTAGGCCCACGATGGAATGGTGCATCTGACTGATGGGGTAGATGTTCGAAACGCATCACGGTGGGGCCCACACAGCTCGACCTCATGGGATGGACTCGTGTGGTCGAGCGCATAGTACCTTTTCCATATATATATATATATATAGAAACACTCACATGCGAACCAGTTCGTACGTACTACGTACAAACTTTTTTGAGAACCTATCATACGTGATGTGGATCCAAAATCTGAACCGTTCATGTGAAGAAAAACCTTGTGAAACCCCTCCGACCCATATTTTACTTTGATCTAAAACTTTGATGGGCCATGGAAAATGAAAACAGTTTCCTCCCTTGATTTGCATTTCTCTTTGCTATGGCCCACCATAATTTTAGATCGGGGTGAAATTTTGTCACATGAGGTTTCATGGGATTCAGCATCACATGGACCGTTCAGATTAGACACCCATGGCACGTGTGCAAAGGTGCGCACGTGCATAGGTGCGCAGGGGAGCATGACTATATATATATATATATATAAGGGAGTGCACGCCCGTGCACACACACACACACATATAGATTACCACTTTAAATATTATTAATTTATTAAATATAGAGTCAAGTCAATTAAAAATGCTACTAGTCCTTGAGTGAACCCAATTACCCAGCTTAAACATAAGTCCAGTCTGGTTTCTTAGTTTTTGAACTATGAGTTTTCCTTATTTAAAATAATTATTCAATCAAGTACCTTAATTTATATTAATTTATTCAAACTACCATGTAAGGTTGATCAAATGGCAAGGATGAAAAGGCAGCTGACGAAGATGACACATCTTTTCCATATATTATTGACTTCAAGTCAAGAGTGGAGAAAAAGATGGTCCTCAATCAATGGGGTAGAAAAAAGGTCGGGATACTTTTTGAAGGATCCATGTCACTGTCTTCACTTCCTGTGTTCCCTGCGGAAGCAGAATAGGTGTGTCCCCAGTTTAACCTGACCCAATATGGTAAGGCCCTGAACACCCGGCCAGCCTTGCTGTATGTGCTGTATATCCACGCCGTACATCCTCTTTGCTGGCTAATTTTTGGACTGACGCCCTAAAATGAAGCATATTCAAATCTCATGTGGATTATAGGAAAAGTGATTACTAAATGCACCCATTAAAAACATCCTACGGCCCACCATAATGTTGATCTGCCATCGAACATGTTGATAATGTCACACAAATTTGGATGAAGGAAAAGAAACAAATATCAGCTTGATCCGAAACTTTAGTGGCACATAAGAAGTTTTTAATGGTCAATCATGACTCTTTACTATGGTGTGGCCCACCTGAGATTTAGATTTGCTTCATTTTTGGATTTGTGCCCTAAAATGAGCTGGAGAAATAGATGGATTCCATGGATATACAATACATACATCAAGGTGGGCCCCATGGCCAGGGCGTCATTGTGTTGGGTGAGGCCAAGCGGTACCTAATCTGCAATCTTGGAACACGAGGAACGACCTTCAACCTTGCATGAATATATATATTAACCAAAAGGGTCTCCTTTGGCTGATTATTGCATGCTTTTATCCCGCTACTTGGAACGTACTAACCCCATTTTGAACTAAGGTGTGCTCCTCCGGTACCACACTTTGCTTACTGTGGTAATGATCAGATATGTGGCTTACTCTATACAAGCATGTCATCCAAACTGTCCATCAGATGTGTCACATTATATTGCCCTCAAATTTCAAAAACCAGCCTGATCCAAGACTTATACAGGCCACAACACAGGGAGCAATATAAGAGAAGACGTTCACCCTTAATTTTTACAGGGACCCACCCGAATAAAAAATAGCCTGATTTTACCCTTCATCCAGGTCATATGAAAGATCGGAATGGCTCAGATTCCATATACACGACATGGTGTACTCTCCACACAAATCAAGGGAGGTGTTCCCTTTCATCTTTTATCCCGTAATGTGTCCCACTTGATTTACGGATAAGATTTATTGTCAGGATCAGGTATAACAAGCATTGACACATATTTCATAAGTGCATTGCCTGGGCCCCACATCTGCCAGGTAGCATCATTGGTTAGGGTAATACGGATGACACTGTCGTGCACCCCTTTTGAAAATAGGGGGTAACCATCATGTTCACACTGGCATTCATGCTATCCACGCCACTCAAATTGTGGGCCACTGAGGATAGCGGATATCCTAGGAGCCCATTTATCAGGCCCCATCCTACTTATACAATTCACAACAATCAAATGTATGGCTAGAAATAATGAACCATACAAAACTTCAAGGCCACAATCAGATGATTAGTTTCATTTTATTATATTTTGGACACACATCAAGTGAACAATTAGGATGGTGAGGATTGATGTGAAGCTATGGGGAGGCAGATGGCCCACTGATGCGTGCTCTGAGGCCCTACTATGATGTATCTGTTTCATCCATTCCTTCACTCAATTTCTAATCTCAATTTAGCACATGAACAAAAAACTGAGACAGATCCAGATCACGTGGATCACACCAAAGGAAAGAGTGGTGTTTGAACAACCACAATAAAAAGAACTCCTTGGGGCCCACAAAAGTTTTAAATGAAGCTGGTTTTTTTTGTTTTACCTTCATACAGGGTCTGTGTGACCTAATCAATAGGTTGGATGGAAAATAAACATTATAGTAGACAATAGGAAGCTTTTAATGGTGGGTGTTAAAACACTGCTGTTTTCTCATGGTGTGATCCATTTGAGATCTGGATTTATCTTATTTTTGGTCTCATGCCCTAAAATGATTTGGAAAAATAGATAGACTCGGTGTGAATAAAATACATATATCATGCTGATGCCCACATTGCATTGTCCAGTAGCAACCTTGCTGCTGGCAATGTCAGTAGGCAATAGCGTCCACGCTATGTCGTGTACTGTTAAAAAGTTCCTACCACTTTTTAAAATAGTGGCAAAATGTGATACGAGTTGAGCCTTTGCCCTTCCTTGACTTTCACTTCTGTAAGACTGTACTGATCAGATAATGGTACACGGGTAGGCTAGATGGTTGGGGCTTGGACTCAGAAAATTGGATTGAGGACTGGGCGAAGCCCGAGCAAATGATTAATGGCCTGGTTCAATCATCAAGTGCGCCACCATTACTAAAAAGGAAGAAGAAAAGATTGGTTGGTTTAAAGACGCTTGGTTGAGATTAGACTCCTGTTCAATACACTTTTTTTTTTGGAGAACTGAATTTCATTGATGAAAAAGCAGATTACAAGAGATCTGAATTCGGGGATTCCCAGTTGAAAAGATCCAGGAAAACCTATCATATGAAGAAAACAGATAACAACAAAACCCAGCCACTATGTAACCTCTCTTATTGTCTCCAGCCCCAATTTGTCAAGAAAAATCAGACCTTGGATATGAGGAGGAAGCTCCGAGAGAGTAACATAAAGGGA
The DNA here is from genome assembly GCF_029962835.1 of Magnolia sinica. NCBI lineage: Eukaryota > Viridiplantae > Streptophyta > Magnoliopsida > Magnoliales > Magnoliaceae > Magnolia > Magnolia sinica. The sequence continues at coordinate 82,966,482 of NC_080581.1, forward strand.
CGAGAGTTGGGAATCGTTCCCTTGATGGGCCAAGGCATCGGCAGGAGCGTTCCCTTCCCCATAGATATGCGCAAATTCAATACAGCCTTTCTCCTTCAAGTGATTAATCCGTTTAAGCCAATAAGTCCATTTCCAGCCGGGATGATCCAGGCTGTTTAGAACTTTCACTACTTGCAGAGAGTCAGATTCAATAATAATTTGATTAAAACCTATAGACAAGCACATGGTTAGACCTTCATAGACTGCACGGAGCTCCGCATAAGTATTTGAACCTAGGCCGTAGCCCGCCGAGAAGGTGAATAAAAATTGGCCCGTGTCTCCTCTATAAACACTGCCAGCTCCTGTAGAGCTTGGGTTGTTCTTTGAAGAACCATCGACGTTCATTTTTACCCAGCTACAGCAAGGCCTAATCCATTTAACCACTTCAACAAACTTGGACTTTTTTGCTCCTCCCTTGCCCAGCGAGAAGGAGGAAGAGTGCTGGTCCAAAGGATATCGCCAAGGCCGAGTGCCAATAGAAAGCGAAATCAGCCCCTGGTCGCTATCCATTGCCGCATTCAGGAAGTTCTCCCACCAGTTTATGCGCCCCATCAATGCCATTAAGGAGGTGGACTTGCCTTCGAAGCGGGCTGCATTCCTGGCCTTCCACAACTCCCACATAAGGCACCCAGGGAGTAGAAAAGAAACCACCAAGGGGACTTGCCCATCTGAAATGGCACTCCACCATTGAGACATCCTGGCTTCCACCGAAATGGATGAGTGGACACTGACGCTGAAGATGCTGCCCAGGTGCAGCCACGCTGCGCGCGCCATCTCACCATCGACAAACAGGTGGTGGAGAGTCTCAATCGCCGATCCAGCCAGGGAGCCAATATTGCAACATTTACATTTGGAAGCGAGGTGAACGCCCCCATGTTGGACAGTCGCGTCCACTGAGAGATCTGTCGCTTAATGTTATTTTTATAGTTTAGAAAGTGTGGTGAATGACAGGCATCAATTATTGGTGATGGTTCGTCATAATTTAGCGATAGATATTGTTCATTGTTCAAGTTTTACAACAATTAACTACAACGGACTTGGCCCGTCATTTTTTATTTATTTATTTATTTTTGCAGTTTTGGCATAGTTAAAAAGGTACTCCATTGCCTCTATTGTAAAGTTCTCCTAATGCATTTTGAATATTGCAATCTTGAGCCTCTTATGAATTTCCTTAGGAGTCATTTGTATGCCCATTAAGTCTTCAAGTAATAATCAGATTAGGATTTTACATGGGCCATTTGGATGGGCGTATTTATCTATAATGGGATTACCAGCTATAATTGGATTAAACTTTTAGGTGTAATCTGTAACATGGTAAAAATGCATGCTTCAAATTATAGGTAAATCGATTACATGAACCGAATTTATTTCTTGACACTTTTCGATATAGGGAGAATTGTAGCCTGACTTTGTCATTCCCACCCTTCACTTCTTCCAACGGCTAGACTCATGGTTCAGTGATATAGATCATTGTGGATTTACTCTCCATTATACATGATGCCCATTGTAGACGTGGGTCCACTGTATCCTCTCTATGTGACTCATCCATCTTTGTTTAAGGAATCAACCATCAGCATCTGGTCATCCATTAATGTCCCTTCGTATACACAAGTATGTATCATGTATGGCCCACTTTCTAATCCATCTTTATACCTCTTATTGTATCATATGCATTTCTTTATTTCTTGTATGACTCATTGTACACATGGGTTAATAGTGCATGTGTGTCTAACTGTACATGTATGGCCATGTACATGTAGCCAGCATATGTGGGGCCGGCTATACATGTGGAGCATAATGTAGTAATAATTCGGTGAGAACGAGGTTGAATCCATAGGGAATGGGGAACATGGTTTAGAATTAATTTAAATCTAACTTGGTTGGTCTGAGTCTTTAATCCAACGATTTAGAAAAAAAGGTTTTGAAATAATAAAGAAAAAAAATAATTTTGAACACAATTCTTAATTAAATTTTTTTTTTTTGGATACATTTAACTCAATGTTACCTGATTCTTTACTAGTTAATAAATTTTTGATTCACACCTTCTACTAATTATATCATTTTCAGCATTGCCATGATATAATTTTGATTTTGATTTTTTATTTTTTTTTAGAATTCAGATGTTTCCAGTTGTAATGCTTGGAGAACTTACAGAAGCATTTGAAAAGCCTCGACCCATTTGCTTGCAAACAAGAACTCTAAAGGTGAAAAAAGACTTGCTTTATTTGCCAATTTGTAATAGCTTGGGCCAGGTCAAAATGCTGCTCTGTTGATCACGCATATGCAGTTTACGGTTTGATAGTAAGCATTTCTGTTATGGTCCGCTGAGTTTAGATTTCCAAAAATAATTGTGTAAATACATCCAAGACTATAGAATCAGATGTTGGGATTGAAGTACAGCCATATTTGTCTTGTCATCTAGGAAATAAAATGGCCCCAAGGAACCAACCTGGAAAATGTTAATTGTTGTGACCCTAATAGGGCTATTGATTGTTTGCATGCTTGCTTGTGTATTGGAAAATGTAAATTGCTGTGACCCTAATAGGGCTATTGATTGTTTGCATGCTTGCTTGTGTATAGAGTGCTGATCACCTACAAACGGCACTGTCCTATAACCCTTTTCTGTGTGCCCTAGCATTTCTATTTCCATTTTTCCCCAGAACAATTGCTGTATTATGCAAGGGCAATAAAACAAGTCACTAGACCAGAATGAAATGGAAACGAAACAAGTAAACTAAATTTTCATTCATCATTTGTCATAAAATCATCATTACTTGCATATATATGCTTTTTTCCCAATCAAACCCTGATTTAGTCCTAAACATTCTTCTTCTTTTTTCTTTTTTCTTTTTTTTCTTTTTTTTTTTTTTCAGTTTTGACTATCCATTTTAATAAAATATTCAAAAAAGACATTATATAAATCCCATCATACAACCCTTCCATAAATCCATCACAGCTAATTCAAATAATTTCAGAGGCACATACTTGTAAAAAAGTGACATCAGTCGCATGATGTTTGCCTGGCTTTCAAACAGAACCAATTTCATGTTATTTAGATATTATATAGTGCCAGCCCATTAATTAAGTGAGAAAATACTAAAGAGGAACTTTCCTAGAAATACACCTACTAACCCTTACTATATAATATTACTTCCGTCATGATCGTCATAAAGACCAGGCGCACAGATTATTTGAACAACTTTGTGGGACCCAAATATCAATGAAATCATCATCTGGGCCAACCAAGCTGTCTACACAGTTTTTGTGTCACTCCTGCACTTTTGTGGGGCAACTCTGAATCAGTGGGTCCCGTGGTAGAGGTTGCCTAAGTGCATGCAAGACCTCTAATTAGACACCTGTGCAACCATTCGTGACAGCCAACTATAGTTAGGCTTGAAAAATGCATTTGTTTGATGATATTTATGTACTTGTAGACGAGATCCGATTGGTGTTTTGATAAACTGAGGAGTGAACCTAGACCTGTTAAGCAAGTGGTCAGAGGTAGGAATTGCCTGATATTCATTTACTTCTTTTCATTTGTTGCTGCATATATATCCAGCATTCTTAATAAAATATATAATCAATGGCAGGTTGGATTGGTTGTGCATGATTTCACAATAGCACATTGGTGCCACTCCATACACGGCTGAGCACTGCATGGTAGCTCTCCTTCTATTAGCATAGATATTCCAAGCTTTTATTTAAGGAAAAATATACCTACAGCTTAGTGCATATTTGGATTTTAGTTTGAGCTCCATCTTACCTGTTATGGCAATTGCTTCTTGGGAGAAGGAACGAATTGTGGATATGGTGTGGTTGTAACATGGTAAGGGTCGAGGTTGTAATATAGTAAGGGTCATGGTTGTAACATGGTAAGGATTGTGGTTGTCATGGGTTGAGGGTTGGGGTTGTCATGTATTGAGGGTTGAGGTTATTATGTTCATGTAATTAATAACTTGATTGTTTTTAAATAATAGGGGTCAAGGCTCATAATGGGGTGATTTGTTCTGTCCGCCATGTCGGCTAGCTCACAATGGGCCCAAAAAGTCCTAACTTGGGCAGTGTCCACTTCTAACAAACATCACAGTGAGCCTGGAAAGTTTCAACGGTGGGTGCCACTGTCACCATTTTTTTCTATTATGTGGCAGACATGAGTTCTGGATCAGGCTCAGGCTGATATTTAGGCCCTATCTCTAAAATGACACGAGAAAAAAAAAAGAAGAAAGATGGGCGGTATGGATTATACACATACATCAATGTGACCCTCATGAGTTGGGCCTTGCTCACGCCCAAAAAGGCTTCCGTCCACGTCACTTTCTCATCATTAAATACGACGTGACTTATTATTCACTCAAAAACCGTACAACCACTACTGAACCAATCCCAAAGTTAAATGACACGAGATAGTCCAATTGTTGATTAAAATGTCCATTCATTAAATATAGGAAAATCCTAAAATTTCAATCAATATCAGAATATATATATATATATATATATATATATAGACACACACACACACACAAATTGACACCCACACACCACATAGGTACTTGAAGTCATGACTAGAATTGTACATGAGTCGAACCAAGTCGAGCTTGGCATAGCTCGGCTCAATTCAGCCAGTAGCTAACCCTAGCTCAAACTCGGCTTGGCTCGGTCCTTGACCTTGATTAGCCAGCTTAGTTCGGTTCGATCTGTAGCTCATGCCAATTTGAACCAAGTTCGAGAGCCTATGCGACATTTTCTCAAACAGATAGAGCATGTCTTCAATTTTTCACCGAATGCAAAAATAGTAATAGCAGTATACGGGTATTTCATCAAACACTGGGTGGGCAACATCAAAATCATGATTTAAGGGGAGTTTTATAATGTGAAGTTTTTTTTTTTTAATGATTTGTTTCGTATCCATTCCTTACTCGCCACTAAACGATCCCGTGGAGAATTTCTGCACCTGAAACAACACTTCAATAAGTCATTTCATCAAACACTTGGTGAACAACATCAATATTAAAATAACCGAGTCACCGAGCCGATTTAAGTCGAGGTTTGATCTGAGTCAAGTCAAGCTCGGGCAAGCTCGAACTCGCTCGAAATCTTTTCGAGCTAAAATATTGACTTGACTTGGATCGAACTTAGTTTCAAACCAAGTCGAATCGAGATTTTTCGAATCAAGTCGAGTGAGGTAACCAAGCTAACTTGGTTCGTGTATAGTTCTAGCCATGACCTTGGTGCTGAAACTCATAGAGTCTAGCATCCAGCCATGACTAGGACCCTAGTTAATAAAGATTAAATAGATACACAAAATAGTTCCAACCATATCTTGAAACATGGATGTGATCGATCTGGCATCGTATGCATAAAAATGGAGTTTATCTGGTAATTAAATGTGTCACACAGTTTGGAAATCAGCTTAAACCTGCCTACCATTGGAACTTTCCTTGTGGCCAGACCAGATGATCAGTTTAGATCCTCTCGGTGGGTCCCACCATGATGAAAGTAGTGATGTGTTTGGCGAGTGAGTCAGGATCCACTTATGTTCCGCAACTAAAGGAGGTTGAGATGAGATATTGACAACGTGTGATTGCACAGCACGTTGCTGTCAACTTTCCTCCTATATATATATAAGGATAAGACAATACATAGACTAGTGGTCTCTCATCCCTTAGTTTAAGCAAAATTTTCAAATGCACATGGCTCTCATTCACACCGGGCGAAACTTTACCGTGGCATGTCATTTTATGACCCACATTTAAAATTGTTTCGGGCAGGGTCGGGCAGGCATTATTCAAAATTCCGATTTTTCATGTGCGAGCCTGGCCCACTGATACCCTAACCCTTGAATAAAAAAAGCTGATTGTGTAGTTGGCTAGCCTCGGTGGTGTGGTGACATGGCAAAGTTATGTCAGCCCACCATGATTATGTATTATATCCATACCATCCATCATCCATTTTGTCATATCATTTGAAGGCATAAGCCAAAAAATGAGGCAGATTTTGGACCACATTATAGAAAGTAGTGGGACAATGCTACCGACCTTTGAAACCTTTCCACAGCCTGCCATTATGTTTATATTTGTCATCCAACCTATTTATAAGGTCACGTAGACCTCGATGAAGAGAAAACATATTATCTTGATCAAAAACTTATGATCTTCTATGGTCATTAATAAGTTTTCGGTGGTAGGTGTTTAATCCTCTCTGCTCTGTGTTGCGATAAACTTGGGCTTTGGATCTACCTTATTTTTGTGCTTGATGGACGGTATGAATATACTATACACGTTATGATGGGGCCATGTAACTTTACTGAGTCAACACACCCCAAGGGAGAGCAGATTGCATGGTGTGCTGAGGGTCCACATCATCAAGTTTTGTGGCCCCACCATAATGTTTGTATTATATCCACATCGTCCGGATCATTTTAACACGCGAACCAAAAAAACGAGACAGATATAAAGCAGTGAACCACACCAAAGAAAGTAGCGAAGACAATGATTTCCAACATTTTACAGTCTTAGGGCTCATTATTACGTTTATTTCCCATCTAACCTATTCATAGGGTCACAAAGACGAGGGTGAAGGGAAAAACAAATATTAGATTGATCTAAAACATCTGTAACCGATGAGAACTTTTTAATGATAGACATTCAATCCCACTGCTTTATGTGGTGTGGTTCACTTGAGCTTTGAATCTATCTCATTTTTTGAATCAAGGCCTAAAACGATCTCACAAAATGAACGGATGGTTTAGATATATTACGTACATAATGTTGAGGCCCAAGTTCGGTGGTGTGCGGCACACAACGGAATCCATTCTGTTTTTTTTTTTTCCTCTTCTTATCCCGTCTCCGTTGCAGCAAATGGCGGCAGCTTTTCTGAAGCACAAAAACCTTAACACTAATTCAATAAAGAAACAGAAGAAATCCCTTCTCTCCCAAAAACTTACCAAACAACTCCATCTTTTAGAAGCTTCCCGTTTTATGTTTTTTAGTTTCTTCCCTATGGATTTCAGTTCGTACAAGCGGGGTCCATTGTTCAGAGATCCTAGCCATTGATGTGATAGCCCCGCATTGTTGAAAATCTCCAAGTTAGAAAGGCCAAGTAGACGGTTAACATTAAAAGTATATATGGAAATGATCGCATTCAGGTATCAATGGTTCAGTGATCTGAACCATTGAGTGGCTGACCTTTCAAGTTACCCATGCCAATCATTTAGTGGGTCCTACTGATGAAAGACGATACTAGCAAGAAATTACCCCATCAGATACTCCTGCCCATCTCATTCTTTGAATGAAATTGGAAAGTTATCACAAAAAAATAGCCAATCAGTTGACTTAGGAAAACTGGCTTACATATTTTTATGAAATAGATTTTGGGTTCATCAGAAATCCAATGTAAGTGTTGGATGAATGATCGGGATTTCTTAAACGTGCTTTCCACTTGTATGGACTTCTAGACCTTATGGAAATGCTGGTTGTGATATTTCTGCTCTCCGCCCCGCCGCCCCACCCGGCCCAAATTCAAAAGGTGGGCCCGAAGCAACCCTATATCCAACCGTACTATATAGTGGGAAATTTGTGGGATAGCAATAATCTGGGTTGGGTTGGCCATCTGGGTTTCAGGTCTACGTCAGATATAGGTCAAGTACACACCAGTAATGGATGGCTGCAGTTCCAGCTGTCATCTGATCTAGATGCCCTGTTTGGCTACCGATCCGGGCCTTTGAGGCTTGGAATGAAATAGTAGGGCCATTGTCTGAGATTGAGCCTAAAATTTAAGTCTGTTTATTAATTGGGCTGGGCTTTGGTTGTGTCTAAGAGCTTGCCCAGACCTGGTTCATTTAGAATTTCAAGGGCATTTTTGTTATATGTAATTCAGGGTAGGGTACACTTAAAAACTCTCAGATCATGCACAAAGGTGGGAGGCCGAACTTGGGTTCACACCTTTTTCTGTCATGCGTCCAGTTTGTGGGCCAGGTTTGGACAGACCCATTACGGCCCTTTGCAGCCCTATCTATGGGTTGTGTGTGGCCTGGATTTGAAATATGAGAACATGCCCTTCGTTGATGTTGATGGTCCTGGCCGGCCTGATATCCAAGGGTCAATAGATTAGTTGGAGGGCCCAGGTGTAACTTCAACGACTAGTTGACAAATCGTGTTGGACTATCGAGCGATTTTGAGGCGTATGTGTGTCATATCAGAGCCGCTCATCCATTCTCCGCCGTCTTAAATCTCAGTCCAAAATGTAAGGGAAAAGGAATGTGGTTAATTTCTCTTGACCGTTCATTTTCCTTTCTACGCATGCCGAACACTTAATAATCATCCTATGGTGGGGGTTGTCCGATGGCTGATGATGTGATCCAGTAAAATGTAAGTAGTAGTTGACGTTGTGGTCTAATAAAATATACAGGAAATAAAAAATTCATCTTTCTTAAGAACATAAGATCCAATTGTAAATATTTTGATAATATGTGTTCATTTAGATTAGCCTAAAAGGTAGGGGATTATACTGGAAATTCCCTATTTATAACTGTGTTCTTATAAAAACAAAATTGTGAATACACACACACACACACTAGTAGAAACGTTGCTACTAGTTGATGCTATAGAGGACTCACCATGATGTATCCACGCCATCCATCCATTTTGCCCGGTCATCTTAGTGTATGATCCCAAACATAAGGTAGATCAAAATCTTAAGTGTACTAGGATATAGGAAACAATAGTAATTTAAGGAACACCAAGAAAATTTCCTAGGGTACACCTTAATGCCCACCATAATCTTTATTTTCCATTAACTTGTTGATTACGTCACACAAACCTAGATAAAGGGAAAAAACACAAATCAACTTGAGTGAAAATATTTATAGCCCACGATGAGTTTTTAATAGTGGGGTTCATCACCACTATTTCTTGCAGTGTGGTCCACTTGAGATTTAGATCTGTCTTATTATTGGCTCATGCCCTAAAATGATTTGAAATAGAAAAATGAATAGAGTCTGGATTAAACACATACATTATGTTGGAGGCACACCAAGCATTGTATGCAATCTGGGATAAAAAGCACCGCTTCGGTATCTTTGCCAGACTTGGTCCTGGGGCACATGAAATTCTTGTAGTTAGAAATGGTGTTAGTTGATACAAATCGTTCAAATCGTTGAAACAAATCAGCTCGGCCCTTGCTTCACTGTTATGGGTGAACATGGGCTAAGGAATGAGGTCAGCCCAACATATATGTGAACACTACAAGCAAGACCGAGGAGCTCCTTAACGGTCAGTAGATGAAGTATCTCTGCTTCTATCAGACGTCAAGCTCCTTCCATAGTCCTATCCATTTCTGAGCCTCAGCTCGGACCATCTGTCAGAAAGAGCCCAAGCCCTGATCCAGCTTGGTTTCGATAGTCGATTACGATCAGCTTGGTCTTGACGATCTATTACGACCACTAGAGAGCCCAACTCGAGATACTCTTTTGATAGGACGACGGTAGAGAGTAGCTCGGACAATCGACCTTGGCTTCCTATCATGTCTTCTGACCTCAACCACTTGATCTTATCTTCACCGTGAATCTCGCATAATGGTTTAGTGATGTCCACATAATGCACGACTCTACTGATCTCGTGAGAAACATTCACCAAACGGACAACTCTAATTTAGGAAACACTTCCTGCCACGTGACTACTCCAAGCCTTCAAATAGGGCCCCATACTGGACCTAGATTGCTACTGACTTTAGCAATTACACCCATACTCCCTCTAAAAGATCCAATTTGACCTAGATTGCTACTGGCTTTTAGCATTGAAGTGTCCCCCTACCATATCCAGGGTCCCCCTTTACCTTCCTCTTTGTGCAGGTACCCTCCCCTCATGAAGGATCTTCAAGGCCATCGTAGGATCCCCTGCCCTTAGAAGGGACCATCCAGACCTTCTAATGCCCGATCTGACCTAGATTGCCACTAACTTTAGCATTGGAGGGTCCCCCTGCCATAGCCAAGGTCCCCCTTTACCCTCCTCTTTGAGCAGGTACCCCCCGCCCCCATGAAGGATCTTCAAGACCATTGAAGGGTCCCCTGCCCTTAGAAGGGACCATCCAAATCTTTGCATCAACAGTCAGTCAGTCACCGAACACAGTGCGGCCTTGACTGTGAGGCCCACTTCAATGTATGTATTGTATATCCATTCAGTCCATCTATTTTTCCAGCTCTTTTTATGAAATGAACTCGAAAATTACGTAGATCCAAATCTCAACTGGACCATACTAATGGAAACGGATTTGATTTAATTCACACCATTAAAAACATCCTAGGGTCCATTGTAATGCTTACCATAATACTTATTTCCCATTCAACCTATTGAAAAGGACAAAAAATAATCAGCTTGATCCAAAACTTTTGTAGCTCACAAGGAACTCTTAATAGTGGCTGTTCATCACTACTGTTTCTAGTGGTGTGGTCCAGCTGTGATTTGAATCTTCCTTATTGTGGTATGGCCTGTTGTTGCTGGATTATGGCCAATAGGTACGATCAATGTAGAACTGTGCCCTCTAATAAACTTATAAAAGCTAGGGAAGATATTAGTAGTGGGTGGTGATGGTGGCTAGCTGTGGATCCTCAGGTACCTAAATTAGGCTTGTAGGTTTAGGGTTTCGGAGGAAGTTCCATCTCTTAATGTTCAATGCTTGTAGGTGATAATCTCGACAATGTAGACTAGGGTTTAAATTTTACTTTTTTTCCATCTTTCTCTGGTTTAGAGTAGTGGTATATATAGGGTTTTGGAGGAAGTTCCATCTCTTAATGTTCAATGCCAGAGAGTCCCTATTTTAATGGGATTCCTACCCTGGATTTCCTAGAGTGATCTTTAGCCGAGATAAGGCCGGATCTTCCTCTCCTGTGTCCGGGGGGAGATTCTCTCCAGAATACTCGTACTGCCTCTCTAGTAATGGTCGACTTGGTCAGCTCGGGATGCTGGGGAGTTTGGAACTTGAGTTCATCCCCCATAGGTTCCTTACCCGTATTGTAGACATTCTTGGTGAAGTGAATCCTCTCCTACCGAGCTCTATCCTCTGACAACTCAGCTCGATAGCTCGTCTCTCAGCCAGACGAACTCTCAATCTTGTGATGATGGCCCTTTTGCTTGGGCTTCGGTTAACTTAGCTTGGGGAGTTTTCCTTAGCTCGGAGGCATAGCACTTATAGATCACATTTATTCTTCTCGTGTGAGAGACTAGTTTGGTTTTCCCCACAACAAGGCATACATGAATTTTGGATTTGCCTGAATTTTAGACTCATGTCTCATTCCTATGTTGGTCTTTCAAAATTGATAGACAGAGTGGATTTATCACGAGTATTTTTGTGGACCACATAAATTTTGATAACAGGTTGCACGAGAGATTCTTATGCTAGGGCACAGGTAATTCACTTCCAAGTTAGTGGTGTGGAGCTAGGGTATGTCAATGGATCGGGCTAGCCCTACATGCTTTTGGGCTTAGCCCACCTTGGGCTGAAGTTTAGGCTCGAGGGCCAAGTTTGTGCTTGTAACTTAAGCTTGTTTTCGCTTGGACTCACTTGTCCAAAGTTTTGTACTTGTAACTCAAGCCTGTTTTTGCTTGGACTCACTTGTCCGAAAGCCCAAGCTTGAATGGGCTGTTTTAAAAATTTCCCTCCCTTCCCTCTTAAAGTCCCCCCCTCACTCCCCAGCTAACCATACCTCTCTCCCTAGCTAAGCACCTTCAAGTCATCTGCATCTACGCGATGGCTTGGGGAAGAAATTTTGAACCTTTTTCTCTAGCTGTGAAATAGACTGCGTATCGAGTAAACTTTATGGGGCCTACTTTATTTCTTTTATCCAGTTCGTCCATTCATTTTTCCAGATAATTTTAAAGCATAATCTCTAAATTGAAGCATATTCAAGGCTCAAGTGGACCACACCACAGGAAACAGTGTGAATTGAATGTCCACCATTTAAAATTTCTTGGGGCCCACAATAGTTTTATATAAAATTGATATTTGTTTTTTCCCTTCATCCATGTATGTGTGATCTTATGAATAGGTGGGATGACAATTAAACATCACTGTGGGCTTTGGGAAGGTTTCAATGGTGGAAATCATTATTCCCACTTTTTCCTATAATGTGGTCCACTTGAGCTTTAGATATGCTTTAATTTTTTGTCTCATGTATTAAAATGATCTGAAAAAACAAATGGACAGCATGGATAAGACACAGACAACTATGGTGGGTCCCACAGAGTTTACTCTGTACCCCCATTCTCTTTCCTCTTCCTATCTCTATTACAAAAGTATATGATATCGTATACAAAACGTATTTCTATTAGAGATAATACCTCGATTCTCTAACAGAGTATGACTATGGAGATGTAGGCATTAACTTGTGATCTCCGAGCCGGTTCCATCTCTCTGCTACGGCAGATGGGTAGTTGCCCTTTTCACTTGTATTCCACTCTCCCTTTGTTGTACTGAGCGTTGTATAACTAGTCCAGGTTAGATTTGAGCTAGACTATTTGGATCTGGCACAGGGCTGGGCTCTGCCGGACTCGTTTGGCCCATCACAGGCCGGGAAAGAATCGGGATTGTATAAAACACTGGGTTGAACTAAGTTAAACTTGGCCCCACTCGGCTAGATTCGGTCAGCAATCTACCCTAGCTCGAGTTCGGCTTGACTTGATCTTCCCATTTTTTAGTTTTCCCCTATAAGAAGAGGTATCATACGATTCTAGGTTGGGATTTCAGTTCGTACAAGTGGGGCCCATGGTTCAGTGATCCTAATCATTGATGTTACTGGCCCTGCCGTAGATGGCCCCGCGTTGCTGAAAATCTCCTAGTTGGAAAGTTCTTAGCGTTCGGTTCAGTGATCTGAACCATTGATTGTGGATGGCCCACCTTGTTGAGAATTTTCTACGAGGGAAGTTCATAGTCTTCAATTAGGTGGTTACCAAATAGAGGGATAATACTGAAAGTAGAGCAAAGGCTCACATTGAGCTGTCAATGGTTCAATGATCTGAACCATTTGAATCTGGATGGCCCATGATGCCAAGAATTTCCTTGGTGGAATGTTCCTAGCTTTCAATTATATGACTCTCTTTTTTTTTTCTTAACTTAATGTCTGAGTATTCGAGCAGTTATTCAAATGCTATCCAATTTTTAATTCCTTCAGGCAAGAAGATTCCACAAGGAAGGATTATGTCAAGCAGATGAAGTCAGATTCGATTTAGTTCTTATTATGGATGCAATGACTTCCTGATTGGGGATTTGGTTGAGGTAATGCATATACTAGGTTTTGTTTTTATTGATTTGGTCTAGGCATTGGCTACGTCAGGTACCATTTATTAAATGGCAGAAAACCGTATAAATTGTTGATTGGTGCATCTGCTGTTGGTTCAGACTCCTAACCATCTAATCAGCTGGTTAACTCTAGGATTAGGCATACCCCAAGATCATCAATGATTTGACATTCATAATTATCTGATTCATATAAATGCTTGGATGGCCAAAAAGATTTTGGAGCAATAGTTCAAAAATGGCCATGTTTAAAAATGCTTAGAATCATCCACTCATTGCAATTCTTGGGCAACAACCCATCCTTGAGGTGGCCTATGAATTGGTTGGTCTAGGTTGATGGTGTCGACCATCAACACCGTGCATTTGATGGGTCCCCTCTAAATTATGGGATATCCCAAAAATCAGCCGTATACGGAACTCAGGTGGGCCATACCATCTAAAATCATGTGAAGACATGCCAAAAACATATAAAAGCACTTGGTGGGGCCCACCTGAGTTTTGAATGCTGCTGAAACTTGGTCTGAACCCTCATCAAAGTGGGACACACATAATGGATGGGCTGGATTTGCAAACCACATCTCATTGGGCCCAAAAAATGATTATGAATGTTTTAATGGTGCACAGCCCCTCCCACTTCTGTATGTGGTGTGGCCCACACAAGTCATGGATTGACTTGATTTTTGAGACCTAGGCCCATGATAGAATGGTGCATCTGACTGATGGGGTAGATGTTCGAAACGCATCACGGTGGGGCCCACACAGCTCGACCTCATGGGACGGTCCCATCAGCTCGAGCGCATAGTACCTTTTCCCACATATATATATATATATATATATATATATATATATATATATATATATATATATATTTCCCAAGCAAACCCTAATTTAGTCCTAAACATTCATTATTCTAATTCTGACCATCCATTTTCTTAAAATATTAACAACAGTCAAACTATCTAAATCCCATCATACAACCCTTCCATAAATCCATCATAGCTCATTCAAATGATATCAAAGCTACGTACTTGTAAAAAATGACATTAGAGTCACATGATCTTTGGTTGGCTTTCAAACAAGACCAATTTCATGTCATTTAGAAATTATATATTGCCCAAAAAGTGACCTACAAATTAAGTGGCTAAAATAGTTTTTTTTTAAAAAAAAAAATTGCCTAGAAAGACACTCTTGCACAAATTAATTGAACCACTTTGTGGGACCCACGGATCAATCAAATCATCACCTAGGGCCCATAAAACTGTATGGATGGTATTGAAGGCACTTTACTATACTTTTGTGGGGCCACTCTGAATCAGTGGGTTCCCCAGTAGAGGTTCCCCAAGTGGAAGACCTCTATCAAGGCATCTTTACAATTATTTTTACAATTATTCGTGACAGATATCAATGTAGTTAGGCTTGAAAGATGCGTTTGTTTGATTATCATGTTTTGTGGAATTTCTTTTCTTCATGTCTTTTCTTTCCTCTGATTTTGTTCAGACTCGTCGATGAGATCTGACAGGTGTTTTTAGAAACAGAGGAGTCAGTCTAGACCCATTAAGAAAGTGATCAAAGGTAAGAATTGCCTGATGTTCATTTACTTATTCATTTGTCAGTTGTCACTGCACATTGAGCATTTTAAGTAAAATTTATAATCAATGGAAGGTTGGACTGGTTGTGTATGATTCACAAGTACTGCCCATTGGTGTGACTCTTGAATACATGGCTAGGTACTACATGGTAAATCTCCTTCTAGTAGTATGCATGCCAAGCTTTCATTCAGGGAAAAAGATATCTCCAGCTTAGTACATGTTTGGATTTTAATTTGAGCTTGCTAATGTTGGATCTATTTACATTTTATGGCTGTGAAATTTCTAATTGAATGTGTTTACCGTTGCAAAAGCACCAGCTCTTTCTTGCCTGTTATGGTGCTTGCTCCTCAGGAGGAACGAATTGTGGATGTGGCCCAAGTACTTTCAAGCTCTTGTAACTGAAAGCTCTATGAGGCCCACCGCGATGTCCATATGACATCCACTCTGTCCATCAGTTTGGTCGTATCCTTTTTTGATGCAAACCAAAAAGTGATGCGGATAAAAAACTCAAGTGGCCACACCACAAGAAATAGTATGGAATGCTAGCCCATATGGAATGTTGATTAGTGATTATTCCAGTGGAATTGTATGATGTCTCCTTGAATTTGTTTCTTATGGGTTTTTCTTTCGCGTTGTAGAGAAAGATTCATATTCAGGTTCTGACTTGTATTCAGATGGATTGGATATCCTAGAGCAATTGATAAGGAAAAGGCAAGAGAACTAAAAGATACAGAGGTAGAATTGCAGCTCAATATCAAAGACAAATCATATGAGTTTAGATTGCCTATAGAAGAGGCACTTCTCCATTAATTCTACTTTGAAGTTTTCGTGGTTCATTTTGAATTTGGAAACTTGAGCCTCTTATGATTTTCCTTTAGGAGCTTCAAGAAGAGGCAAAGTAACCACCAGATGTTCCAAAATCTTCAGCGCAGAATAAAAGAGTGTGCTATCTCTCCATCGATCTTCTGCATTCTCTCCTCTCTCTCTCTCTCTCTCTCTCTCTCTCTCTCTCTCTCTCTCTCTTTTTCTTTTGCAGACTAATGTTCACTCCCCAAGTATAGGGTTGTGATGTAGTAATAAACTCGGTAAGACCGAGGTCGAATCCATAGGGATGAAACTTGTACGTTTCCTGAAACTAGGTAGAAATAGAACTAGCCTAAGATGCAATCAAAATCTAATGTAAATTGATGAATAATGGTGAGAGATTAATCTAAACATAAGGAATTTAGAGGAAGGGAAACTGGGGATTCAGAGGATCCACTTGTAGAGATCAGGGAGATCTTATGCCATCACCATGTTAATTAAACTGAACTTCTTTTGATATAGTTTTAAAGAGATGAAAGATAAATGAATTAGAATAGATTCCATCATCAAACCATGCCCATGAGACGATGGTGAACAATAGAATTAAACTAATTACCAACCACTCAACAATGTATGAAGATTAGGAAGGATACCGCCATCCAACCATGCCCATGAGACGATGGTGAACAACAGGACTTCCTGACGTCATAAAAAGGAGGGAGAAATACTCAAAGCCATCGCAGATCTATTGTAATTTCAGTCACAACAAACCATTAAAACCAACTGAAAATATTCCTCTTATTTGAACTAACATCAACATCAATCAGTCTAGCATAAATCAAAGGCATAGAATCAGTCCCATCACACCACAAGCTTCCCCTCTTAGCCCCAGCTAAGAGATTTAGCCAAGCATGATTAGGCTAATAACCTTAGAAGTCATGAGAGAAAGAAAGAAAAGAAAAAAAATAATAGGCCAGCAAATAGGAAAAAAAACTTTCCTTTTTTTCTCCCTATCTTGACGTTCAAGCCCAGCCTCTGCCTCCTTCCATGTCCAGCTTAAGATCCACACGACCTTCCTCCAAGCTCCCTGACGTCCAGCTCCTCAGCTCCCTGACGTCCGCCACCCCGTTCTCCTCTGCCTCCTGTCTTGCTCCTCACATCTCCCCTTCACGTTTCAGCCAAGCTCCCTTTTAAAGACAAAAAGCTCTTCTCGGAACTGCTGTGGAGTCCTAAAAGAATTAGGCTGTGGAAGCTGGAGACTCCATGCAGAAGTCTCGGTTGGATGGTGCGGACGGAGGTTTTTGAAGAGAGACCTTCCTGGAGTCGGACTTCACGCACGCCCTCTACTGCGAGATACCTCACGCAGTCAGGAATTCGGCGTCTCCACTCTTCTTCTTCTTTGCTTTCTTTTCAAAAGGACAGCGTCCTCTGGGGGTGTTTTGACAGACCTACATGATGAACGGTTCAGATCGTCCGTCCGATCGCCCCCAAGGGCGCACAACCTGCCGTAAAATTCAGACAGCGTCCGGCGTAAAAACAGGGCTTGCGTATCGTTACGCTGTGACGATGGTGAGGTCCACAATCAGCTTCAAATGATCAATCCAAGCCGTCCACTGCATTCTGCTTGAAAAGCCAGGCGGGAATCACTGTTTTTGAATCACAATCGGTGTGGTCCATGGATGCTTTCATTCAGCCGTCCATTCCTGCATTTGAACAGCTGAATTTCTCTCCTCTCGATCTTTTGCAATTCCGCCACCTAGGCAGTGATAATATGCGTCATGGGGATCTGATGGACCGTCCGAATTGGACCGTTGAAACACGGTGGTGGCCCACAAACGCCAGCCGCAGATGACAGCGCCAACGCTGTTGCGTTTTTTTTGAAAAATTTTATTTTTTGTCGGTCAGCGCCTGCTGACCGACTTTGAGTGCACGGGTGCACGACTGGTGCACGTGCACACTGTATACATGCAATGCACACGTGGGGTCCATCATGGTGTATGTACAAAATCTCCTTTGTCCATCTGGTTCTCCGCATGATTTAAGGCGTTGAGACCGAAGATGAGGTGTATCCAGAGATCAGGTGGGCCCCAGATCAGTAAATTGTGGGCTGATCTGTCCGTTGGGCCACTTCCACAGTGATCCAATGGATGAAATTTTACTTGTACGGTTCATTTATGGTCCTCAGGCCACATATGGAGTTTCGAACTGATCAGATGGTGAGAACCCTATGATCTTGCATTCTGGACACTTTCCAGGCCACTTGAGCTTCAATTTCTCAATTTTCTTGGATCCCTGGCTTGCAAATCTGTCGATCTTGGTCTCTTAGGGTCCGTCGCTTGCCTTGGTGACCTCAGACTGTTAAATCCATGCTTTTAGTACCCTTTCCCAGTCTAGGCTCGTGAATACGCCTTGCATCACAAACATGATTAAATCAGGCCTTTAAACAGTACTATGTTTGTAAATCCTGGCAATAACTGGGGTCTGATATGCAATATTTGACCCTCAACACAACCCCCAACCAGCATTTTGCTAGTCCCGAGCAAAGTATGCGAAAAATAAGTTGAGAATTACAGGACAATTTATATGCACTCGAGTGATTTATATATATATATATATATATATATATATATATATATATATATATATATATTTTTTTTTTTTTTAAAAAAGCAACAATTTTTTTAAAAAAATCATGAATGTTGGCATTACTTTCTCCTGAAATCAAGCTCATAGTAAACTTCATAATCAAGTTCAAAGTATTAGTTCATCAATTAGAATAATTCTAAACATTGAATTCCATGGATGCATAGTCTAATCTCGAATTATCAACATTAAAATTCACTTCTCTATTTAAGGATATCATTGGTAACCAATAAGAGAATTTACGATAACCAGAACTTGCCTCACACATTATCTTTTTATTCTTTTAATTTTTGACTTTTTCATTAGAAGTAACGCCAAGAAGAGGCATCAAATCCTCACCTATAGGGAGCAAACCTAAGGTACACCCAACTCTTTTTCAAATATCATCCATGGGGAATCAAATCCTCACCTATAGGGAGCAAACCTATGGTAAAGACTGTTCACCTAATCCTTTCAATTTTCTCAGGCCGGTTCCTTTCATGTTTAGTGATTACCAAGTTAATCCTTCAATATCGAACTGAAACCTTAATATACACGCGAGATGTGTCCTGCGAATTCATGTCTCAATCAATGTTTACAAATTCTAGTAATGGATTAACAATTCAAACTTAGCTGTGAAATTTAATAGATAACTGAATCCAAGAGTCATAAAGTACCAACATCACGCATCTTGAAATTCTAAGTGCCCTAGATAGCCGTCAAAATCTCTTCGAATTCACAAGAAAGTCCAGAAAAATTAAAAAATTTCACAATTTTTGCTCAAGACCAAGAAAACACTGATTAGGAAACCTAATCTCCCACCCCCAACCAAAAATCTACATTGTCCTCAATGTAAAAGAAATAAACATGCAATGCACATGGGACAACGGAAATATAGGAGGAGTGATGGAAAGATAGTACCTGGACGAAAGAATCAAGAGGCTTTCCAAAGATATCTACGTAAGAGCGGGTCAGCACAAAAGAGAAACCAACAGAAGTAAAATAAAATAACAAAAATAAAATCCTACCTACACCACTTTCGCAGGTACTCTCGATTACATTTAGCATATGCAACAAGCCTTTAAACCCCTAGGTTACCCCTAGTGGACGAGTTGTAGTCTCGTGAGGGTTTGCAGTAATGTTACCCACAAATATTGAACTAACTAACGAAATGAAATAAAGAGCTGGACAAAACTCAATAGAGTATAAGCAAACTATCATATACAGTAGAAGCAAACTACCCTAGTCCTATGAAAGTGATAAACCTACCTATACCTCCATCGGACTAGGAGATCAATCCTGGTACACAGGATCAGTCAGAAGTCATGGACATGTCCTCTGAATCAAATTTCTCGACAAATGGTTTCAATCGATGTCCATTAACTTTAAACTCCTTGCCATTGTCGGGATCTCTTATCTCAACGGCCCCATGAGGAAAAACAGTAACAACAATGTAAGGGCCGGTCCAACGAGATCGAAGCTTACCCGGAAAGAGATGTAATCGAGAATTGTACAAAAGGACCTTCTGACTAGGCGTGAATGATTTTCGCAAAATGTGTTGGTCATGAAATGCTTTCATCTTGTCCTTGTAAATTCTCGAATTATCGTACGCATCATTCCGGATTTCCTCAAGTTCATTCAATTGAAGTTTGCGTAGCGAGCCAACATTGTGCAGATTGAAATTAAGATTTTTAATCGCCCAGTACTTTTATGTTCCAGCTCCACAGGCAAGTGACAAGCTTTCCCATAAACAAGTTTAAAGGGAGACATTCCAATAGGGGTTTTAAAGGCAGTACGGTATGCCCATAAGGCATCGGTCAATCGGATTGACCAATCCTTACGATCAGGGTTAACCGTTTTCTCTAGGATATGTTTGATCTCCCTATTGGAAATCTCAGCTTGTCCACTTGTCTGTGGATGGTATGGGGTGCTCACCTTATGAGAGATACTATATTTCTTCATTAAGCTCTCAAACAGCCTATTACAAAAGTGTGGGCCCCCATCACTAATGATGGCTCGAGACATTGAATCGAGAAAGGATGTTTTCTTTTAGGAATTTAATGAGTGCGATGGTCATTAGTTCGACACGGAATTGCTTGACCCACTTAGTGACATAATCCACAGAGAGCAAATATACAGATTTTCAAATGATTGAGGGAATGGTCCCATGAAATCGATGCTCCGCAATCAAATGCTTCAATGATAAGGATGGGGTTCAAAGGCATCATATTTCGACGGGACAATGCTCCCAATTTCGACAATGCTCATAAGCTTTGCAAAACTCATGAGTGTCCCTAAACATAGTGGGCGATAAAAGCCACACTGCAGAATCTTGGTCATGGTCTTTTTAGCGAGAAAAGTGACCACCACAGCTTGAGAATGACAAGGAGATGACACTTCGATGCTCATCGTCTGGTACACATCTCCTTAGGATTTGGTGCGGCAATATTTAAATAAATAAGGATCATCCAGGAAAAGTTGCGCACCTTGGTGAAGAATTTCTTCTTATCTTGCGATCCACTGTGTCGGTATGACATCGTAGTAAGATAATTAGCAATATCGGAACCAAGGTGAATGGGAGACTCGAAAATTATTCATCGGGGAACATATCATTGATATGGGTCGCCTCAAGGGAATCGAGGTATTAAGGGGAGAAAGGTGATCGGCCACTACGTTCTCTACTCCCTTTTTATCTTTAATTTCCAAATCAAATTCTTGGAGTAGAAGGATCCATCGTATCAAATGGGGCTTAGAATCATTCTTAGAAAGAAGATACTTAAGTGCCGCATGATCTGTGTAGATAATGATCTTGGATCCGATCAAGTAGGACCTAAATTTGTCCAAGGCAAACACTACAGCTAAGAGTTCCTTTTCCGTAGTCGAGTAGTTCACCTGGGCAGAATTTAAAGTTCTACTTGCGTAATGAATGACGTAGGGCCTCTTATCTTTTCTCTGGCCTAGAACCGCTCCAAGAGCATAATCAGAAGCGTCGCACATAAGCTCAAAAGGAAGGCTCCAGTCGGGTGGCTGTATGATAGGTGCAGTGGTTAACGTGCCCTTAAGCTTGGTGAAAGCTTCCTGGCATTGCTCAGTCTACTCGTACGGAGCATCCTTTTGAAGAAGAGTACATAAAGGACGAGAGAAGAGACTAAAGTCCTTTATGAATCGCCTGTAAAATCCTGCGTGTCCTAAGAAGGATCGCACGTCTCTGATGTTCTTGGGTGGAGGTAGGTTAGAGATAAGATCGATTTTTGCCTTATCTACCTCGATTCCTTTGGACGAGATGATATGCCCAAGGACAATTCCCTTCTGAACCATGAAATGGCACTTCTCCCAATTAAGTACCAAGTTCTTTTCTTCACATCTTTTTAGCACACATTTAAGACTTTTTAAGCACTTGCTGAAAGATGGACCGTAAACAGAGAAATAGTCCATGAAGACCTCTAGATATTGCCCTACCATATCAGAAAAGATACTAAGCATACATCGCTGAAAGGTGGCAAGGGCATTACATAGTCCGAATGACATCCTTCGGTAAGCAAAGGTGCCGTAGGGACATGTAAACATAGTCTTTTCTTGATCTTCAGGGGTGATCTCTATCTGATTATAGCCCGAATACTCGTCAAGAAAACAGTAATAGAAATGACCAGCTAACCTTTCCAAGATCTGATCAATGAAGGGCAAAGGAAAGTGGTCTTTCCTCGTGACGGTGTTTAACTTCCTGTAGTCAATGCACATTCTCCAACTAGTAGTGACTCTAGTTGGCACGAGTTCATTATTGGCATTGGCTACGAAGGTGATCCCGGACTTCTTAGGAACTTCCTGAGTTGGACTCACCCTTTGACTATCGGATATATATGATACCCACATCCAATAGTTTAAGAACCTCGGCCTTAACCACTTCTTTCATGTTTGGATTTAGTCTATGTTGTGGTTGCCGAGCGATTTTTGCATTATCCTCAAGATATATGCAGTAAGTATAAATCGAGTGATACAGCCTCCGTAGTACCCCATTCTCGGCTCCCAGCATATATACGCCAGATTCTGATCCTGGGATCCTACAAGGAGGATTTTCCAATGTACATTTGTCTCGTAATGAGCATAACTACAAGATTACCTAAATCACAAAGGCAACATCATAATCACATATCCACTAATATAATCGTTGAGTACAATACTGAAAGGGAAATACATATATAAAATAAATCAAAGCCCCATAAGACCGCTGCACGCTCCAGGCTTAATGCTGCTGCAAGCCTAACACAAGAGGGCTCGACGGGTTGATTGGGGTGGGCGGGTGAATGCATGCTAATATTTTCGTTATTACATTAGCTTATTATATTTCAATATATGACTTATTTTTTGTATCTATGATTTTATTAATTATATACGTGATTATTCATCATAAAGAACTTCATTTTATTTCTTTAAAAAACCAAGCTAAAATATAGGACTACTCCTTCAAAAAGTCATGTAGCATAGCACGCAATCTATTTGGGAGAGAGAAATCCGGCATATCTTGTTAGTGTGAGTCCTTGGAAATGATGTGGACAAATGAGACCCAACATCACTAATGTACCTTCTACATAAACAATCCACACTCAATTATAATTTATAAGTAACTAATATATTGAGCTGGTTTTAAGCTGTTCCAAATTTGAAACTTTTATAAACCATTCTAAGTATAGAAAAACGGACGATGTGAATTTCTCATCTCTTGTGTAGCCCACTTTGAGTTTTGGATCCACCTCATGTTTGGTCTCATGTCCTAAAATGATCTCTCAAAATAGATGGAACTGTTATAAACCATTCTAAATATAGAAAAAGGGACGCTGATTTTCTAGTTTGCCCCGCTGCTTTTCATGTTTCCCTTCTTTGATTTTCATGTTTTCGCCGATTTTCTAGTTTGCCCCACTCATATTTCGGTTTGCCCATTGCTTTTCTAGTTTACTCATTGCTTTTTATTTTCCCCGATTTCTAGTTTGCTCATTGCTTTTCATGTTTTTCCCACCGATTTTCTAGTTTGCCCATTGTTTTTCTAGTTTGCCCGCTCATATTTCGATTTGCCGTTGTTTTTCTAGTTTGCCCATTGCTTTTCATGTTTCCCAGATTTCTAGTTTGCCCCACTAATTTTCATGTTTCCCCTTTGATTTTCTAGTTTGCCCTGCTTTTTTTTAGTTTGCCTCGCTCATATTTCAGTTTGCCATTGTTTTCTAGTTTGCCACGTTGCTTTTCATGTTTCCCTCGATTTCTAGTTTGCCTCATTGATTTCATGTTTTTTCCGCTGATTTTCTAGTTTGCCTATTGTTTTTCTAGTTTGCCCGCTCATATTTCATTTCCCGCTACTTTTCATGTTTCCCGTTGCTTTTCATGTTTCCCCGTTGCTTTTCATGTTTCCCCTTATTTCAATTTATCCCGTTGTTTTTTTAATTTACCCCTGCTCATATTTCGGTTTGCCCCTGATTATCATGCTTGCCCCACTCATTTACATGCTTACCCCACTAATTTTCATGCTTCTCCCGCTAGTTTAGGATTTTTACTCTTACTCGGGTGGTAGACTCGTAGGAGTTTCAACACCCGGTCAAGTGTTAGAGTATCCATACGTGGTGAAATTCCACTAGTGTGAGTGCATGGGGGTGTGTGTGCATGTTTAAAAAAAAAAAAAGAGAAAAAAACATTTTAATTTAAGAGATATGCTTATTTAATAAATAGACAAAGAAATGAATTAAAAGATAGAAAAATATTTTTATATACTTATATATACATATTTACATAATTATGTATTAGAGAAAAATGTAGGAGAGAAAAAGTTCTCTCTGTTAAAAAAAAAAAAAACTACCAGACAGCCACGTTTCAGCGACAGTGCCGTTTTTTGTTAGGTTATTTTCATGGGTCCCATTATGATGTCTGTGTTATATCCAAACCGTCCATCTATTTGGTGAGCTCATATTAAGGCTTGAGGAAAAAGAAAAAGATAGATATAACTATCAAGTGGACCACACTGTAAAAGGCAGTGGGGAATTGAACGTCTACCATTGAAACCCTTTCAGGGGTTAATGAAGTTTTGGATCATTATGAAATTTGTTTTTCATCTTCATCCAGGTCTTTGTGACCCTATGAATGAACTTAGACGGGGAGGATTTCTCACAAACATCACAGTGGGCCCCAACTTAGACGGGGGAGGATTTCTAATGGTTGACGCTCATTCAACACTGTTTCCTGTAATGTGGTACACTTAAGATTTGGATATACCTCATTTTTTGTCTCATACCATAAAATGATCCGGAAAAATATATGGACGGCATGGATGAAAAGCATAAATCATGGTGGGGCCCACAGACCACCGATGATCCGCCATTGGCGGTTGGCAGGCGGAGTAGCCAATCCGTTTCTGTGAAAAGGAGGGGTATTTTCGTCCTGGAATTTGTCGTCCGTACGAGGAGGTCTAAGTGAGTATGTTAAGTTTGTATTGTTTCAAGAATATCCAATGGATAAAAGGTGGGGTCCACAGTCGTAGATTTCTCCCATACAAACCCCACAGGAAGTTTTCAAGGGTAGGCATTCACTCCCAGTACTTTTTAGGGTGTGGTCCACCTGAGGTAATTTGGATCTGCATCTCTTTTATCTCAAGCACTAAAATGATATCGCAAAATGTATAAACAGTTTCGATATAACACACATACTTCCCTGCCACCAGCCCGATGGATGGTGATCGGTGCTCTCTGGCCCCACCATGATGTATGTGTTTCATCCATTCTGTTCATACGTTTTTACAGTCATTTTCAGGCATGATACCGAAAATGAGAGGGATATATATATATATATATATATATATATATATATATATATATATATATATATATATATATATATATATATGTAGACACATATAATAATAACATAAAAAATGATAATAGTATAATAATGTAAATACTATTATTATAGAGATTTTAATAGCAATAATGGTATTGTCAACGCATGAAATAGGTGGGCCTGAACACACAAATGATCCCCATGACTCTTTTGGCTGTTGATATTCAAATTGGGATCAATCCAATCATTGGATCAATGAAGATCAATAGATATAATAAAATTCATTGGTGTGGCCCACATGGATGAAACACATACATCATGGTGGGGCCCACAGAGCACTGCCATTGGCTGGTGGCAGGGGAGTAGCCAGTCCGTGTCCCTATATAAATTGGTGACGTGAACAACACCACGGAGTTTGGTGGTGTCACCACCACGCAATCCTCTTTCCGCTACTACTGGCAGCGCCATATGCAACCCTGGACGTCCGTTTCCGTAGATCCAAGGATTCATCGGAAGCGGACTGCGTAGTAACTCACTGCGCGCAGGGTACTGGGTAAACTATGTGAGGTCCACCATGATTTATGTATTGTATCCGCTCCATCCATCCATTTTACAGGATAACTTTAGTGCTGGAACCAAAAAATGAAGCATATACAATGTTCAAATGGACCACTCAACAGGAAATAGTAAAATTGAATGTCTACCGTTGAAACATTTTTGGGGGCCACAGATGTTTTGGATCAAGCTTATATTTTTTATTTCTCTTCATCCATGTCTATATGATCTTATGAAAAGGTTGGATGACAAATAAACATCATCGTGGTGCCTAGAAAGGTTTCAACGGTTGAATTCATTATCCCTACTGTTTCCTGTGGTACGATCTACTTGATGTTTGGATATACTTCAATTTTGGGCTCAGCCCATTAAATTAGATGAAAAAAATGGATGGACGGTGTGGATAGACCACATACATTCAAGGTGGGCCCAACTGAGTCTACCCAGTACAATAAGAGGCTACTGAGTAACCCAGTACGCAATCCGATTTCGGATTCATGGAGGTCGGTGCATT